>NC_057716.1:75966143-75972664 GCF_004010195.1 Chiloscyllium plagiosum | reverse complement strand
GGCCCTGGTGTGGGTGTGGAACTGGGAGTGGGGGTGCAGCCTGTAACTGGAGTGGGTGTGGTGGTGGGGGAAATGGGGTGGAGTCATGAGCAGGGGTGGTGTTCTCCTCAGGGTTCTGGGGGGCGGGGATGGTGGCAGTGGGATCTGTGGGGGGCCTGTCAGCAGAATGCAGGTGAGTGGCATTGGTGGGGGCGGAATTGGTGGCAGACACGGCAGTAAGGGTGGTGGAAGTCACTGAGCGTGTGACATCAGCAATGATGTGAGAGGAGGAAGTGATGTCATGTGTGATGCATGAGGAATTGTGAGGGGCGGAAGTGGCTGTGGGAGCAGCCATGATGGGGGCGGAAGTGACATCATCAATCAGCGTGGGGGTGGCAGCTGCACCAGCTGCATGGCTAATGGCGTTTCCACACTGTAACGATTCTATGATGATTTCGAATGAGCTGCCTGGGAGAGCAATGAAGGCAGATTCCATACGGGGTTTCAAAAGAGAGTTAGATATGGCTTTGCAACCAATGAACTTAGAGGGTTACAGAGATAATCCTGGAGAATGAGCCTAGCTGGGTAGCTCGATTGAGAACCGGTACAGACATGATGCGTCTAATGACCTCCTTCTGTACTGTAAACGTCCACAAATATATGATTCTGCTACTTTTAAGACACACATGGTAATCAGCAGCTGAAAGCGCACAAGTGGACATTATTCACCATACATGTAATCAGAATTTAGAAGAAAATCATCATCTTGGAGGTGGTAAGAGGAGCAGGTGATACTCAATAGAAAGTAAAAACAACTCAAACTCATCACACATAACATTTTCCATGAACCAGCACAATCAGGTTGTGTTCCAGAATTAAATTTAAATAAAAGGTTTGGAAATCAAACATTTTTTCTTCATACTAAGATTTAGAGCCTGGTACTGTTTTATTAATCAAGCTAAATATAGGTTATTAATATAGTTTATATGGAGATAATGTAATTGCACCAGATGAGTAAAGCGTCACCCCCAGGTAAAGATCTGCAGACATGGTACAAATGGAAGAGGCTGAAATTGGATTAATTTTTTTAAAAGTACCTGACATTTAAAAAAAACTAACCTAATGGTGACCATGTAAACATAGTTGATTGTTGTAAAAAATAAATGTCTGATTCACTAAACTAACCTAACGGTGACCATGCGAACATAGTTGATTGTTGTAAAAAATAAATATCTGATTCACTAATGCCCTTTAGGAAACCTGCCTTCCTTAATCGGACTGGCCGCCATGTGACTGCAAACTCACAGACGCGTCATTGGCTCTTAATTGTTCAATGAGTTTAATGAGTGATGGGCAATGCATGCTGACCTAGCCTGTGACATCCACATCCCATGAATACAGAAAGAATATTCCTGAAGAAGGGCTTATGCCCAAAACGTCGATTCTCCTGTTCCCTGGATGCTGCCTGACCTGCTGCGCTTTTCCAGCAACACATTTCCAATACAGAAAGAATACCTTTGTATAACCCAAACATAAAATAAACCTGATAATGCCTATGGTTGGTTACACAATTATAGTTGGTTACCTAGTACATTCAGTGAAAAACATTAATGATGTGACTTGTAGTGTTCGTGCGCCTAAAATAATATTTATTCTTAGAGCTTTCTCAAAGATTTGCATACAAACAAATGAGCAGAAACACGAAGTAAGGTTCCAATGTGTGAGGCCAGTTTTATGGGGACAATGTTAAGCACAGTTTTTCTTAGACCAGTGAACAAAATCACAGTGAACAATTTGTGCTGATATAATTTCTGCTTCAAACGTCATGATCTTTTCAACTGGTTGACCAACCTTATGTGAATTTCATCAAAGAAATCTGTGTAACAGATCAGAAACTCCAGATTCTGTTACAATAAATACAATCCAAGATGGAGGACAGGAATAAAATGTGGCTGTAAGAGCTATTCCTTTTCTTGAGGTATTTTCATGTTGGAGTTGATTTCCTCAAATTCTAGGAACAGTAATTACTGGTTTATAAGCTGTTGCATTATTTTGGCACTTTGGAAAAAAGATCATAATAATGGCATTTTGAAAAGGACAAAGGCAGTGACCATCTGGGAACTAAATCAAATGGAGAAACAAACTTGGACAGCTGTCTGAACCAGCAGTGAGCCTGCACAGCTGACAGCCTCTGCCGTTTGGGTTCAACTGTCTCTGGGTATCACAGTTCATCTCAGAAAAATAAATTAACAACGAAATTCACAGCTGACCTTGGAGAAGCCTGTTTGGGGGAGGTCACAGCAGGGGAGCAGCTAAGTGGTTAGTTTTAATGTGTAACCTAACTTTGTTTGTTCTTTTTCCCTGTAAATCTACAATAGTGAGTAGAGTGGGTTCTTGTTTGATTATATGTTTTTATTGAAATTGTCTCTTGATTAATCGCTAAAAATATTAAACATAGGGACTATGTTAGACTGGAGCTGTGTTTTCTAGCAGTAAAACTGTGCTATCTTCTGGGTCTGTAGATTTTTAAGGTGCAAAGATGGTTGTTAGTGGAGTGATGTGCTCTTGTTGTCAGATGTGGGAGATTAGGGAGAGTATCCATGTTACTGATGATCATATCTGTAGGTTGTGAATTGTATGAGATTGCTTGGATTGGTTGGAGTAGCAGTTAGAGGCTGTGAGGAATTTATAGGAGCCTGGGGTGTGATAGCTGGCAGCTGTAGGGAGGGAGTTAAATTGAAAATACAGTTATGCAGATTGGTTACCTCCAGGAAAGGTAGGAGAGGAAGGCAGGAAGTGCAGAATCTCCTATGACTATCCCCATCTCAAACAAGTACTATATATTATTTTGGAAAATGAAGGGGGTGATTGAATCTCAGGGGAATGCAGCAGCAACAACCAGGTTTCTGGTACCGAGACTGGTTTTAATGTAACGAGGAGTACAGCAGATCCCAAGTGATCGATTGTGATATGAGACTGTCTAGTCAGAGGCACAGACAGATGTATCTGCAGTCAACAGTGAGACATCAGAATGGTGTGTTGCCCAGCTGATGCCAGGATTCAGGATATCTTGAAGAAGGTGCAAAATATTCTCAAAGAGGAGAGGGACCAGCAAGAGGTTGTTGTACACTTTGGAACTAATGACATAGGAAGAGAAAAGGATGAGATTCTGAGGAGACAATATAGTATTTTAAAAATGAGGTCCTCTAGTAATATCTGGATTACTCCCAGTGCCACGAGCTAATGAGGTCAGGAATAGAAGGATAGAGCAGATGAATGTGTGGCTGAGGAGCTGATGCAAGAGAGAAGGGTTTTTTTTGGATCATTGGAATCTCTTCTGGGGTAAAAGTGAAAGATGGATTGCATCTGAATTGGAAGGGGTAAAATATACTGGAGGGGAGATTTGCGAGAGCTGCTCAGGAAGATTTAAACTAGTAAGGGTGTGGGGAGGAGATATGGGAGCCAGGGAGATAGTGAGGAAAGAGATTAGTCTGAGACTGATGCAATTAGAAAAACAAGCAACTCAGAGTCAGGACTGGCAGGAACAAGGCAGAGAACAAGATAAGATTGATAACTTAAATTGTATTAATTTCAATGCAAGATGCCCAAAAGGTGAGGTAGGTGAACTCAAGGCATGATTGGGAACATGGGACTGGAGATCATAACAATTATGAGATGTGGCTCAGGGATGGACAGAACTGGCAGCTTAATGCTCCAAGAGTATAAATGCTATAGGAAGAATAGAAAGGGGGCAAGAGAGAAGGGGGAGTGGTGTTTTTGATTAGAGATAGCATTGCAGCTGTACTTAGGGAGGATATTCCTGGGAAGTTATTTGGGTGAAACTGAGAAATCAGAAAGGGATAATCACCTTATTGGGATTGTATTATAGACCCCCGGTGGTCAGCAGGAAATTGAGAAACAAATTTGCCAGGAGATCTTAGTTATATGTAAAAATAACAAATGGTTCTGGTAGGGGATTTTAAATTTCCAAACATAAACTGGGACTGCCATCATGTTAAGGGCTTGGATGGAGAGGAATTTGTTAAGTGTGTACAAGAAAATTTTCTGATTCAGTATGTGGATGTACCATTAAGAAGGTGAGAAACATGGCCTACTCTTGGGAAATAAGGCAGGGCAAGTGAATGAGGTATCAGTGGGGGAGCAGTTTGACACCAGTGCATAATTCTGTTAGTTTTAAAATAGTGATGGAAAAGGATAGACAAAACCTAAAAGTTAAACTTCTAAATTGGAGAAAGGCCAAAAACTTTGGGGGCGGATATTCACAGGTAAAGGGACGGCTGGAAAATGGGAAGCCTTCAAAATGGGATAACAAGAGTCCAGAGACAGTATATTCCTGTTAGGATGAAAGGAAATGTTGGTAGGTGGAGGGAATGCTGGGAGACGAGAGAAATTGAGGTTTTGGCTAAGAAAAAGAAGGAAGCATATGTCAAGTATAGACAGCAGAGATCAAATGAATCTCTAGAAGAGTATAAAGGCAGTACGACTATACTTAAGAAGTAAATCAGGAGGGCAAAAAGGGGACATAAGATAGCTTTGACAATTAGGGTTAAGGAAAATCCAAATGGATTCTCTAAATACATTAAGGACAAAAGGGTAACTATGGAAATCAGCAAGGCTGCCTATGTTTGGAACTGCAGTAGATGGGGGAGATACTAAATTTGTATTTTGCATCAGTGTTTACTGTGGAGAAGGACATGCAAGTTAGAAAACATGGGGATATAAATAGCGACATTTTGAAAAATGTCCATGTTACAGAAGAGGATGTGGTGAACGCCTTAAAATGCATAAAGGTGGATAAATTCCTGGGACCTGATCAGGTGTACCCTAGAACTCTGTTGGAACCTGGGGAAGTGGTTGCTGGGGCACTTGCTGAGATATTTGTATCATCGATAGTCACAGGTGAGGTGCCAGAAGACTGGAGGTTGGCTAATATAGTGCCACTATTTAAGATAAGTAGTAAGGAAAACCAGTGAACAATGGACCGGTGAGCCTGACATCAGTGATAGGAAAATTGTTGGAGGGGATCATGAGGGACAGGATTTACGTGTATTTGGAAAGGCAAGGACTGATTACGGATAGTCAACATGGCTTTGTGCGTGGGAAATGGTGTCTCATTAACTTGATTGAGATTTTTGAAGATTTAATGAAGAGGATTGAAGAGGGCGGAATGTTGGACGTGATCCATCTGGACTCGAGTAAGGCTTTTGACAAGGTTCTTCGTGATAGACTGCTTAGCAATGTTAGATCACATGGAATACAAGTAGAACTAGCTATTTGGATACAGAACTAGCTTGAAGGTAGGAGACAGAAGGTGATGGCGGGGGTTGCTTTTCAGACTGGAGGCCTGTGACCAGTGGAGTGACAAATGATTGGTGTTAGGTTCACTGCTTTTTGTCATTTATAAAACTAATTTTGATGTGAACATAGGAGGTATAGTTAGTAAGTTTGCAAATGACACCAAAATTAGTGGTGTAGCAGACAGCAAAGAAATTTACCTCACAGTACAATGGGATCTTGATCAGACGGGCCAATGGACCAAGGAGTGGCAGGTAGAGTTTAATTTAGAGAAATGTGAGATGCTGCATTTTTGAAAAGCAAATTAGATTCCCCACTCCATAGGGAATCTAATCTAATCTAATCTAAATCTCAAATTAGGGCAGGACTCATACACTTAATGTTAAGGTCCGAGGGAATATTGCTGAACAAAGAGACCTTGGAGTGCAGGTCCAAAGTACCTTGAAAGTGGAGTTGCAGGTCGACAGGATAGTGAAGAAGGCATTTTATATGCTTGCCTTTATTGGTCAGTACATTGAGTATAGGATTTGGAAGCCAAAAGAAAAAATGCTGGAAAATCTCAGCTGGTCTGGCAGCATCTGTAAGGGGAGAAAAGAGCTGACGTTTCGAGTCTAACTGACCCTTTATCAAAGGATATGTAAGATATAGACTGTAGGGAAATAGATGGTGACATCTTGCAAAATGTCCAGATTACAGAGGAGGAAGTGCTGGATGTCTTGAAACAGTTAAAGGTGGATAAATCCCCAGGACCTGATCAGGTGTATCCGAGAACTCTGTGGGAAACTAGAGAAGTAATTGCTGGGCCTATTGCTGAGATATTTGTGTCATCGATAGTCATAGGTGAGGTACCGGAAGACTGGAGATTGGCAAACATGGTGCCACAGTTTAAGAAGGGTGGTAAGGACAAGCTAAGGAACTATAGACCAGTGAGCCTGATCTCGGTGGTGGGCGGGTTGTTGGAGGGAATCCTGAGGGACAGGATGTACATGTATTTGGAAAGGCAAGGATTGATTTGGGATAGTCAACATGGCTTTGTGCGTGGGAAATCATGTCTCACAAACTTGATTGAGTTTTTTGATGAAGTAACAAAGAAGATTGATGACGGCAGAGCAGTAGATGTGATCTATATGGACTTCGACAAGGTTCTCCATGGGAGACTGATTAGCAAGGTTAGATCTCATGGAATACAGGGAGAACTAGCCATTTGGATACAGAACTGGCTCAAA
>NC_057716.1:75954509-75965516 GCF_004010195.1 Chiloscyllium plagiosum | reverse complement strand
AAGAGACCTACGTGGCAACGTTTTCACGCAGAGGGTGGTATGTGTATGGAATGAGCTGCCAGAGGATGTGTTAGAGGCTGGTACAATTGCAACATTAAAGAGGCATTTGCATGGGTATATGAATAGGAAGGGTTTGGAGGGATATGGGCCGGGTGCTGGCAGGTGGGACTAGATTGGGTTGGGATATCTGGTCGGCATGAACGGGTTGGCCCGAAGGGTCTGTTTCCATGCTGTACATCTCTGTGACTCTATGACTCTATGCACCTGGTCATGCACTGGCAGCTTGGAGTTGGTCTTCACATTGAACGTAGTGAGACAGCTGTCACAAGCCAGGACTTCCAACAGCATGTAGGTGGCAAGGTTGAAATTTCCATGCATGTCCCTATTCCAATCAGTGTTTAAACATTAGGCCTGTCCTTAGCTTACTTCACTACTACTCTTTTCCCAGTACCCAGCATAGCCCAGTATCTTATTATTGTTCAATTTTGGGCCATCACATAAATGTGCTGGTTCAAACTATTGGTTCAAACCATGCACCTTTATTCATTAACGCTGAAAGCAAACATAAATCAAACAAACAGAAGTTGCATTTGACTCTTGGAACAGAAACAAACTGCTTGCATGTTGAGTATTAACAGATTGACTGTCATTGAGTTATCACTGCACCTAGTTCTCATCTACGAGGACTGGATATAATTAAATCCTGTCTGACTTGCAATACATGATTCTGCTGCACTCTATCATGCTGAAGATGATGTTCCTTCTACTCAATGTCCTCATCTTCTTTCTTGAAATACTACTCCCAGTCACCCAGATTTTTATCATTCATCACATTCCCTTATTGTGTACTCTGATTGTGCCAAGGATTAAGCAGCACACTCTGTCTGGATTGTACTGCAAGGCTCCCCACCTTTGAAATGCCTTTGTTCCAAATTGGCTCTGATCAAAGAATGGTCTTCACTGTATCCATGCTTGCCTGGGGGTTGTATAATAGCATCATTTTTGACAGTTGCAGAGGGAAGCCCTTGTCCCTCAGTAACCATGTTTGTGAGGCACCAAGCCCCTGAAACCATGCAGGTACACGAGAGTTCTCAAGGGTACAGGTATCATTGCAGACTCCAGGTTATCTCAGGCAGCATTTTAAGATGCCATAATAATGATCACATGTAACTTATACATGGAATGCTTTCTATTGTTGAGCTCAGCATCACACAATAATATGTTTGCAAATGACTTCAACGTTTAATCTACAAGTTCATGACTAATGCTGTTGCACCGTCAGGACCTTCTGTCACTCAGATGTTGAGCCCATGTTTTGGCCCAGAACAAAAATATGACTCCCAACATTGCTGCAGCCATTTAACAATCATGGGTCACATTTAGGAAGTGTGCAGACTCCTGACTGATGATCTCTGAACTTCCTGATTGCTCACACTTGACCTGCTGGACTAACTGTGGCCTGTTCCCCAGACTGTAGTGAGATGCAGCCCCTGAACCTGACTTCTCTAAAAGAATGACTGATAGAATCAAACCTCTCAATCACTTACTGATTATGCTGGGACCCCTGACTGATGGCTACCACCCCTTGAATGACGAAGTCACTGCACCCCTTCGCCTATGAGGTGTCGCCATTTGGTGATGCAGTGAGTTTGCTGCTTAACCTGTTGGCATATGCTTTAAATGTGAGATTGACATAGCAATGTGCTGTACAGCAACATGCCCACCTTCTTGACAGATAACCATGACAAGCTGTTGAGCTTTCTGTCTGTGTTAAACAGCAAGGCAACATAGAAGTATTGTGAGCCTTTAAAGTCTGGCTGAGAGGGGCAAATTGCAAGAAGGCAAGGCAAGGCAGGGATGCTGTGAGCATCCACGCAGGCACAAAGTGAGTTTTTACTGCGAGTAAGTAGCCTTGCAGTGCAGCCAATCCACAAACAGGGTGCCTGTCTATGCATGCAAAGTGTCGTTGCAGCACCATTGCATTGGAAGGTGCTGGAACGTATTGTAAGTGGAGCCAAAATGTGACAAAATGATGCAAGTGCATGTCGGATATAAAGTCCATGGATGCTGGGTGTGTACAGCCACTGTTTATGGAGTATACCCTGAGATGCTGGTGCCAGATTTTCAATGTGGAATACCAGAGGAGCAAGTAGTAAGCTGCAATCACCAGGTACCCACTCAGACTATCTTGCCAGGAATTCTTGCCATCTAGTTTCAATTCAGCGGGGGAAGGATGTGAATGAGTTGAGATTAGGTAGTAGCAAATGTGATAGCAAATAATAAACCCTGTTGTAAGGCCTTTCACTGCTCACTGGTGAGATTCTTATCTCAACATCCAGGACTTGATCAGAAAAGTTGACTGTTTAGTCTCGATATTGGGAACTCAACAACTCACCCATTTTTCCCAGATTTGTCAAAACAGTCCAAGCCATACCAGGGTTGGGAAGATGCTGCGCAAAGATTCAAACTGGTAAAGAGTAAAGTTGAACTTAAGTTCATAAGGTTATCATCGCTTTGGAAGAATTTAGTGGGCATAAAAATCTGGAATTATTTAAGAAACAATTGAAGCACACAATGGAATCTGTTGAAACTCTGCAGAAATAGTGCAAATACTGTTTCTGATATTTCTCTATGGTCACTATACCTCTTCTGCTGAAATTAAGGAGATAGCACTAGAAGCTCTTAGTGGAAGTTCCAGTGATATTCATCTAGCAGGCGACCATTATATGAAAAGAGTCACACTTTCTTCCAAATCTCACTGTACCTTAACCTATTGGAACGATGATATTCTTCCACTCTGTACCTTATCACAGATACAATTTAGGTCTGTTCCTACTCAAATCAGATTGATCACCCCACTTAAAGGTATGTTTGCATAATTACTGTTTAAAAATTAAACAAGCAAACTTTCTGCTCTGTGTGCAGATGCCATGCAAGATATCATAAAGCCCTTCAAATTTGCTCCATTGTGATCTTCAAATACCATCAGTTCCCTCACCAATCAATGGTCCACTGTTACATTTCCTATATTTAGGATATCTATAATGAAATGGAAAAAGAAACTTATCAGGCTGGTTCACACTTCAATAAAAGTTTTCTGTGCAAACCAGTTTTAGTTTGGATGTAAAGTTATTCTGATATTCATTTCATGGAATCATTTAAGATCTTGATATCTTGGACTTTAGTTTATTGAATTTAAATCCAATTTCCTTGCGTGTGCTCATAGACAACAGTTTAGATTTTGATCTGGAACTTACAGGAAGTTTTTTTTGCAAAAGGAGAAGCCCATTAAATTGCATGACTTTTATTGATGAACCAACCTTGAAGTGAATCTTGCTAGTGATGGTCTGATTATTATTCAGCAGAGCAACAGGGAGGCAATCTATTCAACCTGCAGAAATGTCGATCACTCAATATCATTGGCTATCATCAGTCACCTTAGTTTGACCATAGAATGTTAGTTTTTAGACTTCATTTGAAAAAAAAAACAATCCAATCATTCCAACGTACTGAATTTGTGTCTTTTTTTCTGTTTGCCAATATGTGGCATTTGTAACCAAAACCCAAATTATGTGATAAGTTGTAGAAAGAGCCAGCTAAATCAACCAGAAAATATGTTTAAAAAAAGTATAATTTTTCCAGTATAGTATTTGATAAATATTTATGTTCATCAAAATAAGCTAAGAAGCAGCATGTTGCTTAATGTTCTTTTTACAATTTTCAGTCATAGAAATGTGATTATTTATGGTCAATAGTAAGCGATTATAGCCGGAAGTTTCTGATTGCTGGACAATCATGAAGTCATACCGCACAGAGAAGGCCTTTCAGCTCATCAAGTATGCACTAGACCTATCTACACCAATCCCACTTTTCAGCTCTTGCATAAAGCTGCGAACGATATTTCAAGTGCTCATCCACGTAATTTTTAAATGCTATGAGGTTTTGCATCTCTATTGCCCTCTGAGGCAGTGCATCACAAATTCCCATCATTCTCTGGGTGCGAACATTTTTCAGATCCCCTCTAAATGGGAGGGTGGCAATGACCCACTGGTATTATTGTTGGACTGTTGGTCCAGAGACCCAGGTAATGTTCTGGGGAGTTGGGTTCGAATCCTGCCATGGCAAGTGGTGGAATTTGAATTCAATAAATATCTGGAATGGTCTAATGATGACCATGAATTGAGTCAGATACCTTAGGGACATTTACGCAAATCTTGGTTAGGCACATGCAAGTTAGCACAATGAGGGGTATGTAGGTTAATCTCTACTTAGAGTAGGGTAAAAGGTCAGCACAGCATCGAGAGCTAAAAGGGATGTACTGTTCTACGTTCTATGATTGTCAGGAAAAACTAATCTGTTTCACTAATGTCCTTAGGGGAGGAAACTAATCCTTACCTGGTCTGGCCTACTTGTGACTCTAGACCAATAGCAATGTAGTTGATCCTTAACCATTAGGGATGGGCAATGCCCTCGTCCCATGAATGAATTAAAACAATATCTCCTGTCCTTCACCTTAAAATGAAGGCCCCTTCATTATTGACCCTTCAACTAAGTGAATAGCTGCTTTATAACCACCCTGTCCATACCCCTCATAATCTGTAACATCTCTATTATGTTCCTGCTCAAAAGAAAGCTATCCAAGACTATCCAGCCTCTCATCATAGCTGAAATGCTCCATCACAGGCAACATCCTGGTGAATCTTGTCTGCAACCCCTCCAGGGCAATTACATCCTTCCCATAATGTGACAACCAGAACTGCACACTGTACTCCAGCTGTGGCCTAACCAAAGTTTTGTACAGCTCCAACATGCTCTCCCTGCTCTTATAATCAATGCCACAACTGATAAAGGTAAATGTCTCCAATATCACCTTACCTATCCGGTTAACCTGTCTTGCTGCCTTCAGGAACCTGTGGACAAGCATCCCAAGATCCCTCTGTTTCTCTGAGCTTCCTCGTATCCTGCCAACCATTGAGTATTCCCTTGTCTTATCCCTGAAGGGGATAGACTTGTAAATGGGTTGCACGTCTGGTGAAGAGGAGGCAACTGGTGCCTTCAAACCGGAAATTCTGAAATTGAAGTAAAACATCAGAAGAATCACAGATGTAAGTGGGAAGGGAATGAACATGGGGAGAAAAAGATTGAATCAATGTAATCAGAAATTCATGAGGCAGGAACATGCAGAAACAATAGGTCTGCCCAGAGAGATCTGTTTGCAGAATTTGAGAAGATGGTAAAAGAAGACCCACTGATCTTGAAAGCAGTGAGGAGGTGAACACCAAATACAATGAGATTAGTGACAGATGTGAACACAGTGGTCTGACCCTCTATGGTAGGGTCATGGTCCAGGGGAACATAGGAGGAGGTATCCAAGAGCTGGCACTCAGACTCTACATTGTAGAGGTCGGTCTGCCAGACAACAACAGCATCACTCTTGTTGGCAGATTTGATGGCAAAGTTGGATCAGAGAGCACAGAGTACAGTCAGTTCAGGACATAGGTTTGAATGGGTGAGGGGGGTGCAGAGAAATTAAGGCAACATGGACACTTTGTCATGTTGTCAATTCTCTATGAACAGGTCACGTGCAAGTAAAAAGCCAGAGGGAGGGCTCCAGGTGCAGGGAGAGTGTTGGAGTTGGGTGAAGGTGTCTGTGGGACAGGGAGAGGTTCCTGTCCAAAGAAATGGTGGCGAGGTGGAAACAACCGAAGAGGAGTTGAAGAACATGCCATTCCTGAAATTTGTTCATGGTCTGGGTGTGGAGACATAAGACAAAGACCTTTGCTGAGTAAAGAATGGTCAGCATCAGAGAGGGGAAGGTCAGAAGGGATAGTAGTTACCTGAAAAAAAGTGGGGTTAGGAGAAAAAGATTACCACAAAGAAGTCTCCTCCTTAACCTCTCCCCTCACCTGAAGCATGGTGACTCTCTGGCTAAACCACAATCAGTTATCTCTCTCTAATAAGAGACGTTCCCTTTGCTCTGGTAAGACTACAATTGGGTCTGGAAAATATATGTGTCCACTAATCATGTTTGAAACAGGCATTAGGTACTTTGCATATGTAAATAAGAGACTGGCAACCTGTTTGAGGCCCCGATCTAAAACTGATTTGCCATGGGGCAACCAAAGTTGCTTCACCTTTTTCTTGATAATAAAGGAATCAGTGATTAAATATTTAAACATACATAACTTGGACTATTTTTTATCACTCCCTTATTACACCATGTCAAAAGTATAACTGAAGCAATTATTATTTTAATTTGTAGTGCAATCAAAGAGAGAAGATATATTTTCATGATTCCCTGGAGGGTGAAAATTAAATTTGAAATTAGTTTTCACATCCTTTTTGTGGCATCATATGAATGCAAATTTGTCCCCCACATTGTTGATTATTTATTAATAACACTGTTTAATTGTACAACTAATACAAAATATAATTCATTTAATGTCTAATTGCTTATAAGAAAGTACTTTTCTATCTAAAAGTGGATATGTTTCTTGTTACAGAATTTCTTTCATCAATGTCATTGTTGACAATCAAAAATAGCCTGCTTCAAAAACTTAAGTGTACACTGACTGTTAGCCCTCTATCTCAGAGAATATTCCATCAAGGCAGGTATTCATACAAGATCCTGAGGGATCTTGACATGGTGGGTATGGACAGGATATTTCCTCTAGTGGAAAAATCTAGAACTAGCTTAAAAATAAGAAGTCATTAAGATCATAGAATTTCTGCAGCATGGAAGCAGGCCATTTGGCCCATCAAGTCCTCACCTGCATTCCAAAAAGCATCCCACCCAATCCCTGTGAGTTCCATGGCTAATTCACCTCACCTGCACATTGCTAGACACAATGGCAATTTAGCATAGTCAATCCACCTAAACTTTGGCCTCTGGGAGGAAACCCACACAGACAGAGAGAATGTACAAACTCCATGCAGACAGTCACCCAAGGGTAAAATTGAACCTGTGTCCCTAGAGCTGTGAGGTAGCAGAACTAACCACTGAGTCACTGTGCCACCCCTAAGATAGCGGTGAGAAGTGTTTTTTTTTCACACACAGTGAAAAAAAACTGAGGTGTAGTTTGATTTTTGTCAAGATATTGTGCAGCACTTGTTTAAGGTTTAGAATACATGGGTTTTCCTGAAGTGGGATTTGGCAGTTTCCACATTTTGGTTGTTAATTTTAAACTTGTTTTATTTGAATAGATTTAACAATTTTAATTAGTGTGTTGATCCTGACATGATTATATTCTTGACATTTTGTTGTCTTTAGATTATTGAATTTTAATTATAGAGAAAATCCTGGAATGTGGGTATCACTGGAAAGGCTAACTTTTATTATCCACATTTCATTATCCTCAAAAGGTGACTGCAGTCCTTTTTTCTTGAATGATTTCAGTCTGTGTAATAAAAGTATCTCTCAATGGTAGTTCCAGGTTTACAGGATAGCTACTTCCATACACATCTGCCTGATCAAAGATGATGTTTTTGGGAAGCTGTCTTCCCAGACTCTATTCCACTCCTGTGACTGATGTAGCTTCAAATCTCCAAGTGCAATTAGTCTATGTAACCCATGTTATGCCCTTTAATGAGAAATCTTTTCTTTGAATAGAATGAACACATCATGACATCTGGACTGGTTGGGGAACCAGGAGGCAGATGCTGATAACATGATGAAGGTCATTGACCTGAAAAGTTAATTCTTTTTCTCTCCACTGATGCAGCCATAACCTGCTGAGTATTCCAGCAGTTTCTGTTTTTATTGCTGATAACATGACTCTGGGTAACAACTTGGCTAAGTCTGCTAACTACTAAATTGGGTTTCTGCCCTCAAACAGCTCCACCTCTCAGGCAGGGAACTAAGTACTGAGGGCTCTGCTTCAAAGACTATGAATGTCTTATATTTGCCCTCATGGTTTAAAAGCTGAAGAAAAAATTTGAAGTAATTAGCTGGGAATGTTTTAATAATGAAATATGATATATTTATTAATCCACCTAGCCTGACAAAATATTGATTTTACAAGTCATCTTGAAAACTCCTCAGCTTTCTCAACAACTATGTGACTACAATAAAAAGATCCAAAGGAATGTGGTATCCCATGCTCTAACCACCTGCTGCTCTCTGGTCATATTTCAAGTTATTATTTTTGCATTTTTTGTGAGATATTTTCATTTCTGATCAGTCATTTACTCATTAGTCTATGTTTTCTGTTCAAAAGGTAAAAAATGATGAGTGTGCAATGAATTCAAGTTTCAACACCAACCTCATGGATACAAAGCAACCAAAGCTATTGTACACAAGACATAATACATTAGTATACAGAGGTCTTAATAGGTTAAGTGGTCTGGAAAATTTGGCAAATGGAGTATAATGTGGAGAAAAGAGATATTGTTTATTTTGGAAAGAAGAACAAAAAACAGAATATTATTTAAATGGAGAAGGACTGCAGAAAGCTGCAACACAAAGGGATTTGGGGGTACAGGTGCACAAAACAAATAATGCTAGCACATAGGTGTGGCAGGTAATCAGGAAGGCTAATGGAATGTTGGCTCTTATTTCAAGGGGATCGGAGTATAAGAGTAGGGTAGTCTTACAGCAACTGTACAAGGGGCTGGTGAGACCACATCTGGAGTACTGTGAGGAGTATTTGTCCCCTAATTTATGAATGGATATCCTATCATTAGGGGCAGTTCAGAGCAGGTTCACCAGGATGAACCCTGGTATGGAAGGATTGCCTTATCAGCAAAGGCTGTCCAGGTTGGGGTGTGACTCACTGAAGTTTAGCAGAAGGAAAGGTCATCTAATTGAAACATATAGGGTTCTTAAAATGGCTTGACAAGGGTAAATGCTGAGAGGATGTTACTCCTTGTGAGAGAGACTAGGACCAGACAGTATCAACACGGAATAAAGGGTTGTCAATTTCAGACTGAAATGAGGAGGAATTTCTTCTTTCAAATGGTTGCAAGTCTTTAGAACTCCTTGCCACAGAGAGCTGTTGGAGCAGTGTTCTTAATTATACATAAGGCTGAAATAAATTCTTGATCAGTAAGAGAATCAAAAGTTAAAGGGAAAAAGCCCAAAAGTGGACATGAGGAATGTCAGATCATGTTGAATGGCGGAATATGCTGGAGGGGCTGAATGGCTTCCTCCTGTTCCTATTTCTCATGGTTTTTTTGTTCTTTAATCTTATATATAAAATCAATAATTAATAACCATACTCAAATAAATGAACATAGAATCTAAGGAACCAAAATAAAGCATTAAGTATCATGCAGCTTGTCCAGCTATTCAATGTGATGATGGCTGGGATGCAACTTAATTCCATACAATTGCTTTTACAACACACGTACTAATATCTTTAGTTAAGAAAAAATTATAGATCACTTTTAAAATTAACAATTAACCTAGCATCAACTATCCTTTGCGAAAACATTCCCTAAGGAGGATAAAGGGATTGATTAAGACTATGCGAGTGTGTGAGGGACATAAAAAACAATTGTAAAAGTTTCTAGAGGTATATGAAGAGAAAAAAGATTAGTGAAGCCTTTCAATCAGAAACAGGGGAAGTTAAAACGGGGAATAAAAAGATGGCATTCCAGTTAGATCTGTCTTTTCAAAGGAGAACCCAAGTAACATCTCAAAAATATTGGAGAACACAGGGTCCAGTGAGAGGGACGAAATGAAGGAAATCGGTTTAGTAGGGAAATAGTTTTTGTGAAATTGATGGGATTAATGGCTGAAAAATCACTGCCCACTGTTTAAGGAAGTGGCTCTCAAAATAATGGATGCATTGGTGATGATCTTTCAACCTTCTATAGATTCTGGGATTTCACCAATGGATTAGAGAGGAGCTGATGTCACCTGATATTTAAGAAGGAGGTAGAGAGAAAACAGGAAATTATAGGCCAGCTACCCTGAAATTGGGAGTGGAGGAAATGCTAGAGTCGATTGTAAAAGATTTAATAGCAGAGCACTTGGAAAACAGTGACAGGATTGAACAGAAAGGAAAATCATTCTTGACAAATACTGGAATACTTTGAAGGTGTAACTAGTAGAGTTTATACGGTGGATGTTGTTTATTTGGACTTTGAGATGTCTTTCAATAAGATCCCACAAAGAGATTACCATACAAAATTAAAGTGCATGGGATTGGGAATAGCATTCTGGCATGTGTAGATAATTGGTTGGCAGATAGAAAAGAAGGAATAGGATTTAAGAGATATTTTTCTGACTGTGAGAGAATGATCATTGGGCTATTGGGGATCAGAGCTTGGACACAATTTATTAGTGGTGCTGGAAGAGCACAGCAGTTCAGGCAGCAGCCAAAGAGCAGCGAAATCGACGTTTCGGGCAAAAGCCCTTCATCAGGATTCCTGATGAAGGGCTTTTACCCGAAACGTCGATTTCGCTACTCTTTGGATGCTGCCTGAACCGCTGTGCTCTTCCAGTACCACTAATCTAGAATCTGGTTTCCAGCATCTGCAGTCATTGTTTTTACCACAATTTATTAGCTATAGTTTAATAATTTAGATGAGGGAACGAAATGTAATAACTATATTTTTGCAGATAACATAAAACTGTTTGGGAGGGTGATTTGTGAATAGGATGAAGAGATCCTTCAGTGTGATTTCGACAAGTTAAGTGAGTGAGCTAATGTATGGTTGATAACGCATAATGTGGATAAATGTGAAGTTATTAATTTTAGTAGCAAAAACTGGAAGGCAGATAATTATCTGAATGTCAACAGATTGGGAATGGTGGCTGTGCATTGAGACCATGGTGTCCTTGTTCAGCAGTTGCTGAAAGTAAGCATAAAAGTGCAGAAGTCTGTGAAGAAGGCAAATCGTACGTTAGCCTTTATAGCGAGAAGATTCTAGTATAGAATCATAGAGATGTACAGCATGGAAACAGACCCTTCGGTCCAACCCGTCCATGCCGAACAGATATCCCAACCCAATCTAGTCCCACCTGCCAGCACCCGGCCCATATCCCTCCAAACCCTTCCTATT
>NC_057716.1:75912406-75954444 GCF_004010195.1 Chiloscyllium plagiosum | reverse complement strand
CTATAGCTCAAATCCTCCAACCCTGGCAACATCCTTGTAAATCTTTTCTGAACCCTTTCAAGTCTTATAACATCTTTCCCATATGAAGAAGACGAGAATTGCACACAATATTTCAACAGTGGCCTAACTAATGTCCTGTACAGCCGCAACATGACTTCCCAACTCCTGTACTCAATACTCTGACCAATAAAGGAAAGCATACCATACGCCTTCTTCACTATCCTATCTACCTGCGATTCCATTTTCAAGGAGCTATGAACCTGCACTCCAAGTTCTCTTTGTTCAGCAACACTCACTAGGACCTTACCATTAAATGTATAAGTCCAGCTAAGATTTGCTTTTCCAAAATGCCGCACCTCTCATTTATCTTAATTGAACTCCATCTGCCACTTCCCAGCCCATTGGCCCATCTGGTCAAGATACCATTGTAGTCTGAGGTAACCCTCTTAGCTGTCCATGACACCTTCAATTTTGGTGTCATCTGCAAACTTACTAACTGTACCTCTTATGCTCGCATCCAAATCATTTATGTAAATGACAAAAAGTAGAGGGCCCAGCACCAATCCTTGTGGCACTCCACTGATTGCAGGCTTCCAGACTGAAAAACAACCCTCCACCACCCTCTGTCTTCTACCTTTGAGCCAGTTCTGTATCCAAATGGCTAGTTCTCCATGTATACCATGAGATCTAACCTTGCTAATCAGTCTCCCATGGGGAACCTTGTTGAACGCCTTATTGAAGTCCAGATAGATCACACCTATCACTCTGCCCTCATCAATCCTCTTTGTTACTTCATCAAAAAACTCAATCAAGTTTGTGAGACATGATTTCCCATGCACAAAGCCATGGTGATGATCCCTAATCAGTCCTTGCCTTTCCAAATACATGTACACCCTATCCCTCTGAATTCCCTCCAACAACTTGCCCACCACCGAGGTCATTCTCACTGATCTATAGTTCCCTGGCTTGTCCTTACCACCCTTCTTAAACTGTGGCACCACATTAGCCAACCTCCAGTCTTCTGGCACCTCACCTGTGACTATCGATGATACAAATATCTGAGCAAGAGGCCCAGCAATCACTTTTCTAGCTTCCCACAGAGTTCTAATGTACAACTGATCAGGTCCTGGGGATTAATCCACTTTTATGCATTTCAAGACATCCACCACTTTCTCCTCTCTAATATGGACATTTTTCAAGGCGTCACCATCTATTTCCCTACAGTCTATATCTTCCATATGCTGTTCCATAGTAAATACTGATGCAAAATACTTGTTTAGTATGTCCCTATTTTCTGTAGCACTACACAAAGGCTGCGTTGCTGATCTTTGAGGGGCCCTATTATCTCCCTAGTTACCCTTTTGTCCTTAATGTATTTGTAAAAACCCTTTGGATTCTCCTTAATTCTATTTGCCAAAACTATCTCACGTTCCCTTTTTGTCCTCCTGATTTCCATCTTAAGTATACTCCTACTGCCTTTATACTCTTCTAATGATTCTCTCGATCTAGCCTGTCTATACCTTACATATGCTTCCTTCGTTTACTTAACCAAACTCTCAATTTCTTTAGTCATCCAGCATTCCCTATACCTACCAGCCTTTCCTTTCACCCTGACAGGAATATACTTTCTCTGGATTCTCGTTATCTAATTTCTGAAGGCTTCCCATTTTCCAGCCGTACCTTTACCTGAGAACATCCGCCCACAATCAGCTTTTGAAAGTTCTTGCTTAATACTGTCAAAATTGGCCTTCCTCCAATTTAGAACTTCAACTTTTAGATCTGGTCTATCCTTTTCCATCACTATTTTAAATCTAATAGAATTATGGCCGCTGGCCCCAAAGTACTCCCCCACTGACACCTCAGTCACCTGCCCTGCTTTATTTCCCAAGATTAGGTCAAGTTTTGCACCTTCTCTAGTAGGTACATCCACATACTGAATCAGAAAGTTTTCTTGTACACACTTAATAAATTCCTCTCCATCTAAACCCTTAATACCACAGCAGTCCCAGTTGATGTTTGGAAAGTTAAAATCCCCTATGATAACCACCCTATTATTCTTACAGATAACTGAGATCTCCTTACAAGTTTGTTTCTTAATTTCCCTCTGACTATTAGGAGGTCTATAATACAATGCCAATAAGATGATCATCCTTTTCTTATTTCTCAGTTCCATCCAAATAACTTCCCTCGATGTATTTCCGGGAATATCTTCCCTCAGCACAGCTGTAATGCTATTCCTTATCAAAAATGCCATACCCCTTCCTCTCTTGCCTCCCTTTCTATCCTTCCTGTAACATTTGTATCCTGGAACATTAAGCTACCAATCCTGCCCATCCTTGAGCTATGTTTCTGTAGTTGCTATGATATCCCAGTCACATGTTCCTAACCATACCCTGAGTTCCTTTGCCTTCCCAGTTAGGCCCTTTGCCACAAACCCCAAAAAGCAGAGAAAACACGTCCAGAAACCTTAACCACTATCCCCTACATCAAAGACATCTCAGAAATGACTGCCAGTCTCCCCAGACCTCTTGGCAACATGGTAGCTCACAAACCCACCAACACACTAAAACAGCAGCTAATGAACTTGAAAGACCCTAAATACTGACAACAATATCTTGCAAGAATTATAACAAACATTACATTGGCAAAACAGGCAGAAAACTAGCCACCAAGATACCTGAACATCAACTAGCCACAAAAAAAATGACCCATTCTCACTAGTATCCTTACATTGAGATGAGGATGGATACCATTTCACTGGGACAAGACATCCATCCAAGGACAAGCCGAATAGAGACATGCTCAAGAATTCCTAGAAGCATGGCATTCCAACTGGAACTCTATCAACAAACACATTGACTTGGATCCCAGTTACCACCCCTGATAAAAGAACAGGAAATGACATCACCACAGGAAACGACATAACTGCAGGAAATTACATCGCCAACCCAAGGAAACCTAAACACATAAATAGAAAGTGTGCCATACCGCCAGTGCTTCATCCGGAGGCTCACTGATAATGTTACCTAGTATAGTGACAAAATGTCTGAAACTGAACCTTCCAGCTCAGTGAGAAAGCCTACGTCCAGACTTAATGAGTATTTTGCATCAGTGTTTACTATGGAGAAGAACATGAAAGATATTGACTGTGGGGGAATAGATGGTGACATCTTGAAAAATGTCCATATTACAGAGGAGGAGGTGCTGGATGTCTTGAAATGCATAAATGTGAATAAATCCCCAGGACCTGATCATGTGTATCCTAGAACTCTGTGGGAAGCTAGGAAAGTGAATGCTGGGCCCATTGCTGAGATATTTGTATCATCGATAATCACAGGTGAGGTGCCAGAAGACTGGAGGTTGACTAACATTGTGCCACTATTTAAGAAAGGTAGTAAGGAAGACCCAGGGAACCATAGACTGGTGAGCCTGACAGAATTTCTTTCTAAATCTCCTGCCTTTCATCTTAAAAGTAAGCAAACTTGTTACTGACCTTCAACTAAGGGGATCAACTGTCAGTGCCCCTCATAACCTTACATACCTCAGTCACGTCTACGCTCAGCTTCCTCTGCTGTAAAGAAAACAATCTGAGCTGATCCAGCCTCTCTTCATCACCAAGCTGCTACATCCTGGTGGATCCTCTCCATACCCTGTCCAGTGAAATCATTTCCTTCCTGTAGTGCATTGACCAGACCTGTACACAGTAGTCCAGTTGTGGCCAACCAAAGGTTTGTACAGCTCCAACAAAGTCTCCTGCTCTTATAATCTATGCCATGACTGATAAAGGCTGGTTCCATTAATTCCAATTAGCTGGTAGTAGTTGCTTCACAGAACACACACAGTGACACGATTGTCTTCTCAGTGGAATTGCTGGCAGAATGTTGACTCAAGCAATTGCCCTCTTTTGTCATCTTTCTTGCTGTTCTCTCTTCAAGACAACTCTTCTTGAATATTTATATCCTTTATGTAAATGATTTGGATGTCAACATAGGAGGTAGAGTTAGTAACTTTGCAGATGACACCAAAATTGGAGGTGCAGTGGACAGCGAAGCAGGTTACCTCAGAGAACAACAGGATCTTGTTCAGATGGGCCAATGGGCTGAGGAGTGGCAGATGGAATTTAATTCAGATAAATGCGAGGTCTGCATTTTGGAAAAGTAAATCAGGGTAGGACTTATACACTTAATGTTAAGGTCATAAGGAGTGTAGCTGAACAAAGAGACCTTGGAGTGCAGGTTCATAGTTCCTTGAAAGTAGAGTCGCAGGTAGGTATGATAGTGAAGAAAGCATTTGGTATGCGTTCCTTTATTGGTCAGAGCATTGAGTATAGGAATTGGGAGGTCATGTTGCGGCTGTCCAGGATAATGGTGAGGCCACTTTTGGAATATTGAGTACAATTCTGGTCTCTTGGAAGGGTGTTGTGAAACTTGAAAGTGTTCAGAAAATATTTACAAGGATTTTTCAGCACTGGAGGATTTGAGCTACAGGGAGAAGCTGAATAGGCTAGGGCTGTTTTCCCTGGAGCATCAGAGGCTGAAAAGTGACCTTATAGAGGTTTACAAAATCCTGAGGGGCATGGATAGGATAAACAGACAAAAGTTTTTCCCTGGGGTGAGGGAGTCCAGAATTAGAGAGCATAGGTTTAGGATGAGAAAGGAAACATATAAAAGAGACCTGAGAGGCAACTTCTTCACACAGAGGGTAGTGCATGTATAGAATGAGCTGCCATTCTATACATGCACTTTATAGTATTTAAAAGGCATCTGGATGGGCATCTGAATAGGAAGGGTTTAGAGGGATGTGGGCCAAATGCTGGTAAATGGGACTAGAGTAGATTAGGATATCCGGTTGGCATGGACGAATTGGACCAAAGGGTCTGTTTCCATGGTGTACATTTCTATAGCTCTATGCCTCTAACCTCTGGAATTCTTTGTCATATAAAGAGGTTGAGGCTAATAAATTGGATGTTTCAAGGTGGGGTTAGATATAGTTCTTAGGGTTAAAGGGATCAAAGGTTATGGAGCCAAAATAGGAAGAGGGTATTGAATTGGATGATGAACCATGGTAGAGCAAGCTCAGAGGTTTGAATGACAAATCCTTCTTCTATTTTTCATGCTTCTTGCTTAAGATCTGGCTAATGGGACAAAGCCCAAAAAAGACAAGGCAAAGCCTGACAGTGATGCTGCACTATGAGTGATAGCAAGAATCCCTGAGATGAGTGACTGTCCCCATTGTCCAAAGTGTCTGTGCAGCAGAATTGCGATGAAAGGTGTGAGTGTGATCCAAAGTGCAGCATTGAAGTGCAGAACTGAGTTGAAAGTGGATCAGAGATGCACTATAAGGTTATGGTAATGCTGGTACATGTCCAATACCAAGGTCCATTGGTGGGTCGAAGTGTGTATGGTCACTTCCCATGCAGCATACTCTGAGATTTTCATGCCTAATGTCCAAGATGGAGGTCTGGAGGAGCAAGCAGTGAGTTGAGGATGAGAATGTCAAATAACTATTCTGTTTTGTTGTGTTCTGAGGAAGGATCACTCAACCCAAAACATTAACTACAATTTCTCACCACAGATGCTGCCAGACCGGCTGAGCTCTTCCAGCAATTTCTGCTTTTGTTTCTGATTTACAGTGTCCACGGTTCTTTTGGTTTTGATTCTGACTTTCATGTTGGGAATCGTCGCTGTCTAACAGCGGATTGGAGAATGGGAAATTGTTGATATATCAGGTGGAACTGAGTAAGAATGAGATGTTATTACACGCTAATGCATCCAAATAGGCCTCTTACTGCCTAATAGCAAAAAATCCCATCTTGCCATCCAACACTGGGTTGGATACTGCAGTATTCCTTTGAGGAGCTCCTCACTGTCCATCTCATTCAATTTTCCCAACTTTCTTGTCAATGTCCACATCATTCAGTTATTAGTAAATATTGTATTGCATACTCAGGCTTGGAGGACCAAAGGGCCTGTTCCTGGCTGTAAATTTTCTTTGTATGACACTATTCTCTCACCATCACTGGGTGAAAGTATTGGGACTTCACCCCTAACAGCATTATGGGTGCCCTTATTCCACATGGACTGCAGATTCAAGAAGGAAGCCTACCATCACCAAGTGAAATGAATGCTGGACTTGCTATTCATATCCAATTAAATCATTAAAACATGCTTTAATTTTTAAATCAGCATATTCTTAAAAATGACTATGGGGAAATGATAATGGTGGTGCACTCCATTTATAGGAACTATTTTAATTAGTGATCAATACAAGGGGGTGTGGAGGAGTAATTTGAATTATAAAATGCGCTGATTTTGCACAATTTCTGCAATTGAAAGTTGTTTTATATTAACTTGCGATTATTAACTTGGGATGTTGTGACAGGAATAAAAATGAGAAACTGCTTATCGATTTTGACCTCATTTATAAACAGCCAGCAGGAAGAAACTGAGGATAGCCAACAAAACAAAATGTAACCTTAACTAGTTTTCAACCTCTCACAAATAAGAGATTGAAAATAATCTATAGGACATGTATTTATAAGATATGGAATAGCAGGGCCAGGAGTTTCTGTTTGGCCTGTATCAGGTTTTCCAATTTCCTTGGAAACAGCCAAACCAATGCCAGAGATTATGAAATTTCAGGTGCAAATTCTATCCAGCACAATTTGAGACTGTCTGTGATGTTTAAAACCTTTTCACTGAAGGTCAATCCCAGCTGCAAAAATTAGCCATGCTCCCATATCAAGTAAATCACATTGGTTGGATCTGGCTAATGCACACTCACAGCACTAGCTTACCAATGGCTACGCTATTTTGCAAAATGAGCTTCAAATGTAATGTGATATGTAATTTGCATATGCAAAGGATCTTTGCATCCCACTTAAGGGATGAACATCACCTGCTGATCTTTAGATTCACCTTACAATTGTTAGCATTTTGCTGAAGATGCTGAAGGTACTGAAGTCAAATAAGTGTTCAAAAATGGTTATTATGCGGTTGAACACTTAGAATAAATCCAATAATGGTTGTGTGCAAAGGTTGATGTGTGGTTGTAATATTGAAATATTCCCAATTATCAATTGGCAAGAATACTTACTTCACCTTATCTTCATTATCTTATTTTTATCTCTATTTCAAAATAAAAATGAAATCATTAAAATCACTTAATATTTTCAAAGAATTTTTAATGAAGAACAAATTACTACAACTTGTAAAGGCTGTATCATTTTATTTCATGTATTTTTGACTGATAACTAAAATGGAAAAAAAAGACTGTTTTTAAATAGTTATTGTGGAAGAAATGATTACACTTGTAAAACAATTCAATCAAAATAATTGTATGTGTGTGTTTGAACTAATGCTTCGTTCAAGCAATGGAGGTAGATATTTGTGAATTGGCTGTCACCAAGTAGCTGATTGATTTGTACAATTGTGACCAGTCGTGGATGCTGAAGGTCTTCAGCCTGATGATCACTCTCCGATTGGTTCCTGAGTAGCTTAAGAGCTTGTGGGTGTGAACAATTCAGTGAGAAGCTTTTGGATCTCTGAAAGGACAGGTTGTATTTTTTTTTTCCCTCTCTGCAGTAAAAATACAAAAAGCCTAAAGAAAGGCAGTTATTTTCTCATAGTGGTTGATGAAGGTTGTTGACTTTAGCCACCAAATAAGAGATGTAGTTAGAGTACCAATTGCACTGTGTCTCCTGTGAAGAAGTGAAGGAATCTGGAAAAAAAAAGAGATTAAAGAACATAAACACTTGACAAGACAGAGGATCACTTCCGTGAATCCTGTGAACTGGTTTTATTGATATGTGGTTCTTTATTCTCCTCCACCCTTAAAAGCAATATCTTTTTTGTTTGCCCGTGTGTAGAGGTTTGAAAATGTGTGGAGAATTTCAATTAATAGAGCTATATATTGATAGTTCATAGGTGATTATTTGTGTTTAGAATTTATTTATTTATAATACACATTATTTCTTGTTGAATAATGATCCTGGTCAGGGTTTTCTATTAACTTGATTCTAACAGACAGGTAAATTGGAGACTTTGTGTGCATTGATTACATAAGTAACTTAAATGGCAACCCTGGGAGTAGTGGAGCTTGAGAATTAGTGCACTATCCCAACTGGTCAGGAATATCAGCAAAACCTACCAAGCATATCATAGCATGAGGCACTTATATCATATAACCCACATTTTCAGGGTAACCGATTGCTTAACTCATTGCACATTTCATCAGTGTGCAAGTCTTTAAAAATAAAATTTAATGAGCATTACACAGTCATCTGTTCAACAGAGGATATAGGATCATTAAAGAGCTGAGATCTCTATCTGATGCATGTCACATTTAATATGTAAAACCTGATTTTTATGCAAAAACCTGATTTTTATGCAAAATATTCATTTTGCAGCCCTTTGAGTACTCACTTTAGTGAAAAGAATTGTGCCTCAAACAAAACAAAGAGAAAAAACAGTATTGTATTATCCAAATGGTCGGACAGAATTTTGATACTGCCACTACCCAGACTTATAAAGCAACTTACTTGTGTACTTTTGGAGGTACAGCAAGGGCTGTATAAGAATGCGTGCTGTGGCCCAATGGAAACCTGTTATAGAGGAGACAACTTATGACCCTCTTGGCCCAGTGCAAAGAGCTTGTTGCAGTGCAGATACAGTGGACATCATGACATAGTGTTCTGACCCCCAGCTCAAAAGAGAGTAGTGTGACATTTACTCACAGAGCATAGGACACAGGACATTACAGCATAGTACAGGCTGTGAAACCACGTCCCCCTCAATCTCCTTTTTTTAAATGAAAACAATCCTAATCTACTCAACCTCTCTTCATAGGTAGCTCCTTCCACATCAAGCAACATCCTCGTATACCTTCTCTGCACCCTTTCCAAAGTATCCGCCTCGTTTGGTAATGTGGTGACCAGAACTGTACACAGTATTCTAAATGCGGCCGAACGAAAGTCTTGTAAAATTTTAACATGACCTGCCAGCTCTTATACTCAATACCTCGTCAGATGAAGGCAAGCATACCATATGCCTTCTTGACCACTCTATTCACTTGTGCAGCCACCTTCAGGGTAGAATGGACCTGAACTCCCAGACCTCTCTGCTCATCCACTTTTCCCAAGGCTCTTCCATTTACAGTATAGTTCACTCTAGAATTAGATTTTCCAAAATGCATCATCTCACATTTGCCTGGAAAGAACTCCCTCTGCAACTTCTCCGCCCAACTCTCCAGTCTATCTATATTCACCTGTATTCTTTAACAGTCCCCTATGCTTTCTGCTACTCCACCAACCTTTGTGTCATCTGCAAACTTACTGACCAGACCGCCAGTGCCCTCTTCCAGATCATTTATATATGTCACAAACAACAGAGGTTGTTGAGGAAAAGAATTTTTACCGAGAGGGTGGCGGCAAATTTAATTCTGGTCAGTTATTTATTTTTCATCCATGAGGATATGGTCTCCAAATCCTGGGCCTGCAATTATTGCCCTTTGCTGGAAGGCATTTGGTATGCTTTCCTTTATTGGTCAGAGTATTGAGTACATGAGTTGGGCGATCATGTTGCGGCTGTACAGGACATTGGTTAGGCCACTGTTGGAATATTGCGTGCAGTTCTGGTCTCCTTCCTATTGGAAAGATGCTGTGAAACTTGAAAGGGATCAGAAAATATTTACAAGGATGTTGCCAGGGTTAGAGGATTTGAGCTATAGGAAGAGGTAGAATAGGCCAGGACTGTTTTCCATGGCGTGTCGGAGGCTGAGGGGTGACCTTATAGAGGTTTATAAAATCATGAGCGGCATGGATAGGGTAAATAGGCAAAATATTTTCCCTGGGGTGGGGAGTCCAGAAGTGGAGGCCATAGGTTTAGGGTGAGAGGGGAAAGATATAAAAGAGACCTAAGGGGCAGAGGGTGGTACATGTGTGGAATGAGCTGCCAGAAGAAGTGGTGGAGGCTAGTACAATTGCAACATTTAAAAAGGCATCTGGTTTGGTATATGAATAGGAAGGACTTGGAGGGATATGGGCCGGGTGTTAACAGGTGGGACTAGATTGGGTTGGGATATCTGGTCGGCATGGACAGGTTGGACCTAAAGGTCTGTTTCTGTGGTCTACATCTCTGTCTCTATGACTCTATGAACTGTCCTTGAGAACATGGAGGCAAGTCACCTTCTTGAACTACAGTAATCCGTTTGGTGTAGGTACAATGGATTGCTATTAAAAAGGAGCTCCAAGATTGTGAACTAGTGACACAAGAAGAGTGATGGTTTAGTTCGAAGTCAGGATGCTGAATAGATTGGAAGTGGACTTGCAGGTAATGGTGTTCCCATGTACCTGCTGCCCTTGTCCTTCTAAATGTTAGCGGTTGTGGATTTGGAAGGTGCTGTCTAAGGCGCCTTGGTGAACATCAGTGGTGCATTTTGCAGATAGTACACAGTGGCACTATTGAGTGTTGGTGGTGGAGGAAGTGGATATTTGTGGATGTGGTCCCAATTAAGTAGGCTGAATGGTGTCAAGCTTCTTGAGTGTTGTTAGAGCTGCATTCATGCAGAAAATTGGGGAGTATTCCAATGTACTCTTAACTTATGTCATGTCAATGGTAAATAGGTTTTGGGGAGTCAGGAAATGGTTGCTTGCTGCAGGACTCTTAGATTCTGACTTGTTTTCGTAGCCACAGTATTTATATGGCTAGTCAAGTTAATTTTCTGACAATTCCAAGATATTGATAATGGATTTATTAGGGATAGTATTGTCATTGAATGTCAAGGAGCAATGGGTAGATTCTCTCTTGTTCAAGATGGCCTGGTACTTGTGTGGTACGAATATTTCTTGACAAGATTGTGAGAAATTCATCTTGCTTTCTGAAGAGGGAGTCCTCAATTGTGAAAGTTTAGCTTGATGGTGAGAATCAGATTTTTTAATTCTCTTGCTAATGAACCTATCATGCCTGCTGTTATTTTCACCGCCTCTGGGAGTGGAAACATTTTGCCCTATGTCTTGCTGGAACGTTGGTTCAGCTGTCACTTTTCCAAGTAATAATACCAGTGCATCATAATTTTAAACAAATTTCTTCAAATGCCAGTCTTCGAGCCAAGCATTGAACTCTTTAAAATTGAACAAAGAGAAGCAGATGCTGAAAATCTGAATCAAGCACTGGAGATATTCAGTCGATCTGGCAGCAGCTGTAGAGAGAAAAACAGTCAATGTTTTGAGTTTAGAAATTTCACTGAATTCAAAACAATAACTCTCTTTTTCTCTTTTCAGCTGTTGCCGGACCTACTGAATTTCTCAAACACTTCCTGTTTTTGATTCAGCTCTCTAATCTTATTTATCCATCCTAATGTGCTCATGGTTTAGATAGTAACCCTGAGATTATTATGCTATATTACAATTTGCCTTTGCTTAGAGGCAGAAGGAAAATTAGAAACAGGATTGTTAGTAGCTAGATATATGCCACTAAGAAATATAAATAGAATTGTTTTTTAAATCATGGGATTATGGCATCGCTTACATTTATTGCACAATCCTAATTATCCAAAGGGCAGTCAAGAGTCAACCACATCGCTGTGGGTCTGGAGTCACGTGTAGGCCAGACCAGATAAGATCAGCATTTTCTCTCCCTAAATAACATCAGTGAACCAAACGGGTTTTTCCTGACATTTGATTCATGGTCATCATTAGAATCTTAATTCCAGATTTTTATTGATTTTGAATTCCACCATCTGCTGTGGCCAGACTTGAACCCAGATCCCCAGAGTATTATTTGGATTTCCAGATTAACAGTCCATTGCCTCCCCCCTAGATACACAGAAATCATTTGAATATTAAGAACAAAATGAAACACAATCATACTGTTTGGATAAAAGACAATTAGGTCATTATTACTGTGTTAGTAAGGGCAAAATTCAGTGGAAGTCAGAAGTCTGAAACAAATACACAGAATGCTGGAAAAAAACACAGCAGGCATGGCAACATCCAGTCCTAAAGAGTCATACATGACCCAAACATTATTTCTCTCTCTACTGATGCTGCTAGTTCTATTGAATTTGTACATGCCATTGCTCGTGTTCCTGATGAAGGGCTTTTGCCCGAAACGTCGATTTCGCTGCTCCTTGGATGCTGCCTGAACTGCTGTGCTCTTCCAGCACCACTAATCCAGAACCTGGTTTCCAGCATCTGCAGTTATTGTTTTTACCTCTGTGTTTTGAAACAGCTCATTCCGCATAGTCCTGCAAGTGTCTTAATTTCTATTCAACATAGGATGAGAGGATAAGAAAGGGATATGAATGAGCTCAGGAACCAACAGTAAAAAATAACAGTGAAGTATTGTACAACATAAAAGTAAAAGGACAAATGCAAAGCAGCCTCTCACCTGGAGAAGACATATCATCTGGACTCCCAGCAGCAATCTCTATCAAAAAGGAACAGGCTATGTCGCTAATGATTTTGAGACAGCAAGGTTACTGGCACCATTTTGAGACTTTTATCACCCCATTATGACCACATGAAGAGAATGAAAATTGATACAAGATATTGCATTTATTCTTGAGCTTGATAAAGACTGCAACCATGTGTTTTTTAAACACGGAGGTTTAGCTTTTCTTTTTCCTGATGGCTGTTTAAAATCAAATAGGAATTCAAGCAGTTCTCTAGACATTCAGTAGCTGTGATGATAGCCATCAGGATAAAAAAGAATGAAACCAATAAAGAGAAACTCAACAGTTCTGGCAATATTTGTAGAGAGAAAAACAGAATTGATGTTTACAGTCCTGAAGAGTTATATCTGACCCAAAACATCAACTTTATTTCTCTCTTCACTGATGCTGCTAAATCTGCTGAGTTTCTCCAGCAATTTCTGTTTTTTGCTTCAGGTTTCAATAATAAGAGTTCATAATAGTATTTTTAAAATCATGTGTTTCATACTGGGAAAATTTAGCATTCAGCAAATATAAAAGTATCTTTCAGGACAACTGAGCGTGTTCAGCAATATCATGAAGCTGGTATATGTGTATAAAGCCAGTTGCATCCCATTCAACAGGATGTAGCTTTTTCATGGTTTTTTACAATGAGGTTAATAGTGCAGTAATGGATGCTATTGTAACTTCACTGATTGCTTAGTGATTTTACTAAGTATGGAGTGCAGACGAACAAATCAAATCTCTGATATCAGCCTTTGGATTTCCACATTATCCTGTGCCTGTGTGGAGTACCAAAGTTTCTCATTCCTGATGAAGGGCTTTTGCCCGAAACATTGATTTTCCTAGTCCTCGGATGCTGCCTGATCTGCTATGCCTTTCCAACACTACTCTAATCTTGACTCTAATCTCCAGCATCTACAGTACCCACTTCTGCCTACCAAAGTTTCTGTCTCCTTCACTGAAGTAATGTCTAAGAAAACTAACAGTATCACCATTACCATTGCAAAATGTGGGCGATAGTGCTTCATATTTTTCAGTTGTGAGATTCAAATATAATACTGTTCTGCTCAAAGCATAGCTGTCACTTTATCATAAACTCACTACAATGATGGCTATTACCCTGCTACTCCAGTGATAAAGCTATTGAGTTGATGGCATTGTGAAAGTCCGATATGACATCTTGTAATGCCGAAGGTATTTAGGAAAGTAACTTTGGATAGCAAGAGCTTCCCATGAAGACAAGCCAATTAAAACCATAAGTGTATTTATGTTAATTCGATTTGATGAATTTAGTTACCATCACTGTTAGTGATATTTCTCTCCAGAGCTCTTTGCTATTATAGTGTTTATATCTCAGTAACAATCGCATAAACCTTGACAGATAGAGATTTTTATTGAATATTGAAATTACTAAAAAAAAACAAGGAGAGGGCATCATGAAACCAAATAACCTTTTGTGGTCTGGCACAATAAATCACATCAAACATCATGCTAGCATCAATATTGCTGATTATAAAATTTTGTCTCTTACTTTTTACGATGAAATATTGTTATAGTCTGAACTACTGAGTTAGTCACTTGTCTCATTCCATAGTCTCAATTCAAGGCCATGCTACTGTCTATTCTGTAGCCAGCTATCACATCACACAGGATACATTTTCTGATGTATTGTGTTCTGATGAGCCACTGTTTGCCATCTGAGCTGACAAGTAGCTGATGGAAGAATTCATGATTGAGTGCAGCAGTGGGACATTGAGTGATGAGGAGAAAGCCAGGGCACTAGCGCAGATATTCATCATGCATGTGCAGTAAGGCAAAGCAGTTAGGTTGTCACATAACAAAAATCCAAACTAATGTAGCAAATCGTCTCCTCTCTGCAGGTTCCACTTATGCTGACGTGTTAAATGTGAGGTGTTGATAAACAGACTTGTTTGTTTGTCGCAAGGTGTAGTTTACTTCCATGTAATGAAATACATTGATTTGTTTTAAAACAGGTTAGCAATTTGATTTTGGGTTCAATTTCTGTGTTCTATATTCTTCCTGATGGAAAAAAAAACACAGATTCTTTAGCTGACATGGACACTGTGCTCATTCGCACTTTGGGTCAGGTCTTGCTAAGATGATAAACTGTGTTTGAATCAGCCTTCATCAAAACTATTGTGAGTCTTAGTGAAAACCAACGAGTCTTGGTGGAAAATTTAGGCTTTCAAATTGAAAACCTGCTGAAGTCAAAAAGCCATTGATCTGAACACGATGAGTGATGATGACACATCCACTACTTAAACACATTGCTTTTCTGTTGTGAGATTATCCAGAAACTATATTTATTGATTATCTGAATAAAAGGAAGACTGAGAATCTAACAATAATTGTAAATGTGGGCTCTCTTTCTCTTTTGTGAAATTGTTTTTTCCAATAACTGGTTTTATTCTTAGTTATGGGGCTATTAGCTTATTCAAGAATACTTAAATTCTGTGTTTATCTAAACTGCTGAGCATGCACTGGACAAAATTCTTACTGAGAGTAAAAAGAAATATATTGTAATCTTAATAAAACTAGAAAAATAAATAATCTTACTTGTGCTATTGCATTTAGTACTATTTCTTAAACAAAACAAACAAAAAAACACAGCACAACCCATTGGTCAGTGAGAGCAATAATAATAAAAGAACTATATATAATTGGAGATATGTCCACTTAGAGATAATTGTAATAATTTAATTGTTTCACGCATAATTTTAGAGAGAGATTTCTATTTTAATAAACATGCTAATTGGCTTCTAAACAACAATTTACTGTCCATGTACCTGTTAAAGCATTATTTTTATCCCCATGAGATTTTGATTTTGATGAACTTTTTTTCCTTCTGTGAAAGCAGATCAAAAAGCTTCATTGTAATATATTGTGAGCCAAATACCTCCTTAATTAAAAAATATCATTTACAGTGCAGACTGATCTCCAGGGATACACACACTGCTCTATGTTTGGGAATCTTGATGTTAAGCAGCAATAAGAGAAGGATTCTCCTGCTGTGTTGTATTTAAGCAAGTGATCGGAGGATGCATTAGTATTTTTCCAATCATGTTGCCTTACTGTAAACCTGAAACTTGAAAGTGTTGCTGTGTGTTGTGTTTACAATTAAGGAACCCAAGGCTATTCCTAGAGGAATAAGTCTAGAAGCAAGAACTATTTATGCATTAACATTTAACCCTATGGCTATTATCTCATCTTTTGTCTGATAATATCATGTTCCCTGAATCTCACTGGGGAACACAAAAAATATCTCCAACTCAGTATATGAGAGGGGAAAAGGGGGTCATGTTGTCTCTGTACAAACAGTGCAAAACACTAGCAAGTAGCAAACAATACAATTAGCAAGCCAGAATCCTGTTTTATATCTCTCCATTGTCTTCATTGTTGCCAAAAAGGAAATTAAGTACAGCTGTTACAGCGATACCAGCTGAAAAAAGAGCTTTACCATAGAGATAGTAGTGACCCTTCACTGGAGCTTGCATGTCTGCAAGATTCATGAGGGATTGAAAGGGTGAACCGTATTTCTAAGATTTGTGATAAGACTGATTCAAATAATTTTATACTGTGGAATAGAGTGCTGTTTTTCTTTTGCATGTCATAAAATTTTAGTTTGTTAATAGTAAATTGGCAGGTTCTTGTGATTATACTCAGATTCCAGCTATCAAAGTATACAAAAAAATCTTATGGTCTGTTGAGCCAGGTCTCATTCTGGGATCTGACTTGTCCAGTATGACCATCAGCTAGGATCACAATATTATAATAATTTTTACTGCATGAAATGTGAAAAACACATATTTTTCCATTGACATAAGTACAAATTGCTCATTGATTTTTCCATTGTACTTTTATAAATGAATATTGTGATAGAAGTTTATGATTTCAATATTTGCAATTATGAATACATTCGGAAAATGATGTGCTTAAGCAACAGACGTGTACTGAAAATATATATAGTTTTTAACATTGAACAAAGACAGAAAAATTATACACATTTGATTACTGTTCATAGAATAGCACTTTTGAAAATATGCAACATAAGAAATGCAAGTTCTTTATCAATTTTTATCACCATTGTTTTCAACGATCCTGCGGTTTCACTGGTGATACCTAACATCAAACTGAAAGGCAGGGTGTTTTATATATTGTGATATAACATATCATCGAGTGTAAATCTTCCACTTTCTTAGGAAGTGCTGACTTTATCTAGACAAGTCACTTTAGACATTGGTTGTGCGGTTTTCAGTAGTTTATACTGACCTGGCAGCCAGCTATGAAAATGAGAGCAAATCCAAACTTTCAAATCCTGTCTATTAGTTCAAGAAAAGGTGTGATTCCAGATGCTGGTCTCATGGAAAGAATCTCTTTCCCATACCTACAAACATGAACTGCAGAAGCTTAAAAATTATCAGCACGTTTGTTTTCTCTCAGACTTTATCTTACCTGGACCAATGTTCTTTGAAGAATGTACTATGTAGTGGACTGCAGAATCCAACTAGAATGCTATCAAACTGCCTGGAAATTCTCTCCTTTAAATTACATATAATGATTTGGTCAAATCAAGGTTTATAATAATATGAATGTTGCAGATGTTTTTATAGTTCCTAGCTGTTGGAAAATTCACAGATTATTTTCTGCAAGAGAAATTGTCTTTAGTCCTGAAATCTAAGTTGTTTTTGTGTATTTACAGAAAATTAGACTATCACTGACTGATTACACACTGTTGAAATATAGCAAATTAATAATGTGATAAGGAGTGTGTAATTTATGGATATACAAGTATAAGGTTATACAAGTATAACCTTTAGTTTTTGAATTTTAGAAAATAATTATATCAGTGTTGGTTACTTTTGTGAAGGGTTTGTTTGAAAAAATCCGAGGTTGGACAGTCCTTCCAGAAGAGTGACCTAAACCAGTATGTGTCAGATAGTAGGCACCCCCTGAAGTGTTAATGGAAAATTATTACACTCGGGTGATTTGCAACAGTTGGAGAAAACATTAACTTTCATTTGCTTATTTTCAGTTTATAATAATCACAGAATAATTTTAGGTTATTTCAGGATAGTTCTGATGCAATTTGACTGGGGTTAGAAGCAAATTTATTCTCTTTCCGAGCAATGAGTTTCTCAGAATGGTTAAGGGAGTAAGTTACCTCAGTAGTACCGTTTTGCATGTGCTTTTTTAAAAAAATGTACTCACAGGACATGGGCTTCACTGACTGAGCAACCATTTATTGCCCAAACCTAAGGCCCTTGAGAAAATGATGTTGAACTGATTAAAGCAGTCTGGATACTATGTATAAAAGCATTATTCTGAAAAGAAACCACTGATCTTTCCAGTGCTTAAGCAACAATTTAGACTTTTGTTGAGTATTCAAATTTCTTCTCCCACTCATCATACTCTGGTCATAGCAACTACAAAATACCTGCACATATCGAATGTTACCCCTAAATTTTTACTGTGCCCATATTAGTCTTTATAATCAAGACTCATTTCTCAATGAGAAAATATCTCTACTTTTAAGGGGGCTGAAAAGTAATAAGACAGTCATAAATATTTTCAATAAGAAACTCAAGAGAAACAGATTACTGAGTAAGAAATTATATTGTGGAATTTGCAACTGCAAAGAGTAGTTAAGGAGAATATAACTTTTCATTTAAACAGAAACTAGTTAAGTACATGAGGGAGAAAAACATTAGATGGCTGGATAATACAGAGTAGGTAAACCTTTGAATGGCATTTTAACACTGCAATAGATCAGCTGGGCCTGCTTCTATTCTGTATATTCTATTAATTCTAATTTCTATAACTGGGCAGTTTTTTTTAGATAAAAGGTGAATGACTGGAGATTAGGTTGAGCCAGATAATACTAAAATATCTGAGAATCAAACATTACAGAATTGCAGTGATCAATTTCCTGATCATTCATTTCTTGCTGCATCAACAGTTTTGCTTTGAAAACTCACCCAGTAACATCCAAAACCATATTAGATTAGATTAGATTACAGTGTGGAAACAGGCCCTTCGGCCCAACAAGTCCACACCGACCCGCCGAAGCGAAACCCACCCATACCCCTACATTTACCCATTACCTAACACTACGGGCAATTTAGTATGGCCAATTCACCTGACCCTGCACATCTTTGGAGGAAACCGGAGCACCCGGAGGAAACCCACGCAGACACGGGGAGAACGTGCAAACTCCACACAGTCAGTCGCCTGAGTCGGGAATTGAACCCGGGTCTCTGGCGCTGCGAGGCAGCAGTGCTAACCACTGTGCCACCGTGCCGCCCACGTTCCTGTACACAAGTTTCTTTATGGCATCTGTCCTTGAACAGTTCATCTTTTTCACTTAGCAAGTGGAATGTCAATTGAAATCTATTAAAACCTAACTTGTGTTAGTGATAATGAGATCATTATACCTATTCGGTGTTTGAAAGTTAATTTATTAACATGATGGATACAGCTGGAAGCAGATGTGATGGACTCACAATATCACATTGCATCTGCTTAGAGTAAAAAATAATGAAGTCAGGGTAGAGTTGCATCACTTTACAATTTTTACATCCTTACAGTGAAAGTTATTGGTCAGTTCCGAATTGTATTATTTCTGTTAGTTCATAAAGTCATAGAGATGTACAGCATGGAAACAGACCCTTCGGTCCAACCCGTCCATGCCAACCAGATATCCCAACCCAATCTAATCACACCTGCCAGCACCCGGCCCATATCCCTCCAAACCCTTCCTATGCATATACCCATTCAAATGCCTCTTAAATGTTACAATTGTACCAGCCTCCACCACATCCTGTGGTAGCTCATTCCATACATGTACCACTCTCTGCGTGAAAAAGTTGCCCCCTTAGGTCTATTGGTTACAATGTTACCTGAAATTATTTACAGAAAGCTTTGTAAGAAATTTGAAATCTAATTTCCAGATTATTCAGATACTGAAATATTTTACTTGTGAGGTACACAATTGGATTTGTTAATCATCTTCTTTAGGTTGACAGTTGTTCTGCAGATGGGTGAATCAGCAGGAACTATTAGAATTGATATTCAAAATGGTTAAAATGGTGCTCCATTTGGGTAGGTGTGACAAATCATATCTATTACAGATCTCATTGGTCTAGTATATTTTGCTGATCATAATAAGTGTTAGCTGAATCTAAAACATGTAATTGTTGTTGGCTTACCATTAGGACTATATGTCTAGGTCCATCCTCAAACAAGGGACCAATGGCACTTTTTTTTTTGCCTAAAAGATCCTTCTTTGAAGAATAGAGATGATTACTAATTCAAGGAGTCTTTGAGAGTTCTTCAAAGAAATTACACCCATGCCTTTTGCTGTGGGATGTTGCAACAAACTCGTTAATAGACTCATTGTCTTTTTGTCTAAATTACATAAATTGGATTCTGTTAATGCTGAAGCTAATTCTTACCTTGAACTGGTCTTTGAGTATCATCTCGATCTTTTCTGAATCTTTCTGATCATCCATAGAAAGACCAGATACATTAATTCTATGAAATCTCTCCTTGCTGATGACAAGCACAATTTTCAGAAATTTCTTCTCAGGATCAATTATTGCTTTACCTATAAAATGAAGCTACATATATTGCCTGAATAAAATTACAGGTCAATCTGCTATGTAGCACATTTCATCAGTACGAATTGGCTACAACTTGATTGCTGAATGGTGGATAATGCGCTCTTTCTATTAAACAGGTATAGCGATTTCCTATTAGCAGTCTTCTGCAGTGCAATTTTCTATAGCTGCTTTCCATAGCACAATTCCCTACAGCACGAGGTTGCAGTGGAACACAACTTTTGCGCTATAGCAGAACGACCTGTAATCAGTGTCAGGTAGCATTAATTGTTTACCTTTTATTTTTCGTTGAAGTTCTGTGGATATTTTTAGAAGTAGGAGTCCTTTTAAGGATTTGTTTGTTTCTTTTACTTCTTATTTTGATTTTCCTTTTAAAAAAAAATTCTTTACTGCTTTTGTTTCCATTTATTTTTCTTGTCAACCCATGTGCTTCAGACACTTTTAATTGTACCTTTAGGAAATCTGTAGTAGCAGGTATATGTCACTAGATGGCATTCATGCTAAATAAGGAATGATGATAACACAAGGGCCTCCCTCAGCGAGGCACTGTTATGGAGAGAAGAAATTATGGAAACAACCAACCCCTGCATATGGGAAGCCTGGATAGTTTAAAGACTATATTTTTATTGCTTTTAAAGTTGTAGTTCATTCAGCAGAACTCTGTAATGATGCTGGAAACAAAGTTTGACTAAGCGAGTTTGGGAAGAGTTCAAATAGAAAAGCATGAACACCAACTAGCCACAAAAAGATATGAACCTCTCTCACTAATATCCTTACATATGGATGAGGAAGGACACCACTTTCACTGGGACAATACATTCATCCTAGGACAAGCCAAACAAAGACATGCACGAGAATTCCTAGAAGAATGGCATTCTAACCAGAACTCTATCAACAAACACATCGAGTTAGACCCCGTCTACCACCCCCTGAGAAAAAGAACAGGAAGTGACTTCACCACAGGAAATAATATCACCACAGAAAATGACATCACCAACCCAAAGAAACCCAGACATGTAAATAGAAAGCAGGACTTATCAGCAGTGCTTCGCCTGAGGCCCACTGAAGATGTTACCTAGTAGAGTGATGAAACGTTTGAAAATGAACCTTCCAGCTCAGCGAGCAAACCTACATCCAGAAAATCATGTTATTTTAAAAATGTACTCATTCATGAGATGTGGCTACCACTGGCTAGGTCTGCATTTATTGACCATCCCTAATTGCCTAGAGGGCAGTTAAGCGTCAATCACATTGCTGTGTATCTGGGGTCACAAATAGGCCAGACCAGGTAAGGATGGTAGTTTCTTTCCCTAAAGGACATTAGTGAATCAGGTGGGGTTTTCTAACAATCGACAATAATTTTGATGGTCATCATTATACCCTTAATTCCACATTTTTATTGAATACTAATTCCACGATTTGATGTGGCAGGGTTCAAACTCAGGTCCATAGAACATTACCTCGGTGTCTGGATTAACAGTCCCGTGATGATACCATGAGGCCATCCATCCCCAAAGTGGATGGTTTCATTTATTTTCTTTTAAAAGGAGACAGGACATTTATTTTAATAATTTACATTTTAAATAGAAAGAAAGTAGCTGCTGCCATCTGACTGTTCACTTTACAGATGTCTACTCATAGAAATTGGAGCTGTTAACTTTTTGAATGTTTTGAAGTCCAGGCCTTTTTTCTAGCTGAAGTAAAATGAGGTTTCTTAATGTCCACCACTAAGAACTCGGATTCTTTTATAAACAGACAATGCTGCTTCTCATTAAATATCATTACTAAGTAAGCTTTTCATCCAATAGGGAGCTTGCATCTGATGCAGCAACACTTATGTTAGCCCCTGTAACATAAGAACTAGACATGGAGAACATGATACCAAAATATTCAGCGGATATTTATTATTGCTACTGACATTACAGTCACAGGGCATTTCAGTGTGTGCGCTCTTCAATTACAAACAGTAACATGTTTTCATCAGTATGTCATGCTTCAAGTCACTCCAGTTAAGATAGAATCTGAGACTATTATACCATCAGGTCACATATCACAACATAGTCTGATATCATGAATATTTCTCTTAAATGAATTTTGCAAATAAAATGATAACATGATATTTGGTGGTGTGGCTTTCTGCAGTGCCCATCTGGATAATGAATGGCCCTTCACTCCAACACTTCCTTCACCAGTATCTCCTGTTCCCTGTGCCCAAAGTCGGGTGCAAACTTTCCTACCTGCATTCTGTTTGGTAATAACAACAAGACAAAACAGTGTAAGTGGTAGCTCTTGGCATGCAGCAGCTAAAATTGTGTGTGTCTTTAATATGTGCCAGCAGCAATGTCGAATGTATCTACCTTTCCTGCCACAAGATTCTACAAGGATAGCAACCAAGTACCGAGATCCATAATTCATGAGGTGAAGAGTGGAAGATGGTATGAGAAAAGTCACATGAGTCACAATGGGCTATATGCCATGAATTTCATTTTTAAAAAAACATCGTTTGAAAGTGGAAAATTCTGCCCATAATGTTTCTCCGAAATAATTTTTTAAATAAACAACAGGAATAATATTGTATGCTTATACTAACAAGGCAATAAGACTTAAAGCCTGGATTAAGTGATATTTCATTCATTATGTTTTTAAAAATCCCATGTCGATGTAAAGTGTTAAGATGTGTGTGTATGGTAAAAAGAAGTATTGGTAATGATCGACCACTAGCAATTTTCAAAAAAATGCTCTTTGATGTGTAAACGCTTCTTGCAATATCTTCAATTTTTCAACAGCTTTCTTTTGCTGTAACAATTAATTATGAAATCTTTGGAAACAGTAGGTGCAGGTTAAGTTGTGCAGCAAGATAATTTTGTTGTATTATCTTCAGCCATTCTGAATGAGCATACAATAAATATTAAGCTATTTACTACATTTGATAAGTTGCCATGAGCTTTATTATCAGAATAATAAATGATCTGTCTGTTTTAATAGGATAGTCCTCTGCAAGGATTTTTTGCCACGCAGACAAGGTTCAATAAGCCATCCAGTCAGCATAGTAATAAAAGACAAAAGATTATAATGAATTTCAATTACAAAAAGATTATGGTTAATGGGAAATATGTGTAGTGAAGACACGGATCTGAAAAATGGATGCAGCAGCAGTACTTAGTGATGATTTATGTTACAGTTGATGTCGCCTGTTTTTCAAATACTGCTCCTATATTAACAGTGAGGGGTTGCACATACATACAGCTACTGAAGGAAAACATGCACTCAATGTTTATTACAAGGATACTTATACATTGGAGTAATGAACAAGATACATAGAAAACTGGAAGGAAAGTGTTAGGGAAGAAATATTGCAGTAAGAAAAGATGAGAAAAAGAAAAGAGGCAAGAGGGAAAACTGAGAAATGAAGAGCAATTTAAATGTGAAATATACCTGAGAGTAATTAACTACCTCAAGGAGTATTTGAGCTAGAGAGGTTTATGACATGGATTAATGATCGTCACATTTGATATTAATTACCAGATTTAACTTTCTGTGTTGAGTTTAATGGACAAATCCAGCAAATACTTAGAAAATAATGGAGAACCATAGGGGCAGAGTACGGTTCTCAGCTGGAGTGTTGTGTACAGTTTTGGACACTGTATGATATGAATAGATGGCTGTGAATAGTTGGGAGATGCTGCTGAAGAGATGTACAAGAATGATTCCAGAAACGTCAGTTACAAAGATAGATATGAGAGTTTGAGACTTTTCTTTTTCAAGACAAGAAGGCTAAATTGAGATCAAAGAGAAGTTGTTAAGGTCATGAGGGGATAGAGTAGATCAGGAGAAAATGCTCTGACTCATAAAAGGATGTGATGCTCATTTTGAGAGCTGGTGCAGAGATAATGAACTGAATGGCCTCTTCTTCACTGTAACACTTGGTGCTATTCTCCTGCATGTTCCCAATACCTTTGCATATTATTTCAGTTTAAATAATTATCTAAGACACTCTTGAATGCTTCGGTTGAACCTGCCTCCATTGCACTTCCAAACAGCAGTCCAGACCTGAACCACATGGTACATGAGAAAGTATTTTCTCACATCATATTTGCTTCTTTTGCAAATCACTTTAAATTTGTTCCCGCTCATTATTAATCCCTTTATGTGTAGGAATAGTTTCCCTCTATTTACTCTATTCAGTCATGATCTTGAAAATTTCCGTTTGATCTCAGCTTTGTGATTCTGTGTAAGCAGTATAACATTATTTGGTTTAACCTTTGATCCCCTGAACTTGCTGGCTGATTTATACCTCAATGTTTATTATTATCATGCCGTAAATGTGTTAGCAATATGTGATCCAATATAGATGTGGATGATGGTACTGGAAAATAGTAGTTTAGGGGTTAAATAATGAAGGAAATGAAAAATAAACTTAACTTGGAAAGAAATAATGTTTTACCAAAAATGGGGCAGGATGGAGTCATGGGGTGTGGGTAAGGTTTGAACCTTGTTCTACACATAACAAATCTTAACTTGTTTTATCCATACAGAGGAAATCTTCTCCAACTATATGAACTTAACTAACTTGATAAGTGTTAAAGAATCATGAAACATATTAATTTTAAATATTAAATTGAATAGAATCAGATACTCTTTGGTATTTCACTAAAATACTTTCAGGCATCTCCATATAGAACAGAGGGTAATCATTTTGTCAGCACCTTTCTGAAAGTAATCTAGTTCCAGCACTGTAAGAGTACAGGTAAACTGTATATAGAGTTATGGTAAAATGTACTGCTTGGCAATGGTGTCGTAAGAAGTGGGATGATTTTTTGTAATCAAGAAAGTGCCAGTGCAATAAAGAACATTAATGAGGATATTTGAAATGGAATGAATAAAAGCAGGAGAGAGTATTTGAAGCCCCTTCAACAAAGCCACCTGTATCCTTTTTCTTCCGCTTTTCTGCCTTAAGATATTTAGCTACTGTATATTAACGACTCACAATAGAAATGCAAATGATACTGAGAAAACAAAAAATACAAACTTGAATTAAAGATTAGGTTACAACAGAGTAAATTATGATCTGAAAAGTCTTAGATATGCAAATACTTATTTTGCACAACCACTGAAGTTTTAGAGCACAGAAGGAGGCAATTAAACTCATAATATCTGCTCCAGCTATTTCAATAAGAATTTCACTTAGTGCCAGTCTACTGCAGCTTCCTGTAACTCTGCATGTTGTTCCCTTTCAATTAAAAGTCTAATACTCTTTTGAATGTTCCTAATGAACCTCCTTCTCTCACAGATAGACAGACAGTATATTTCAGGCCCGATCCTCTCTCAGCATGAATTATTTATTTCCATATTGCCATTGCTTTGTTTGGAAATTACTTTAAATCTGTGCCTTCTCATTCTTGATTGTTTCATAAGGGGCAACAGTGCCTTCCTATCTACACTGTCCAGACACAAGAACACAGAAACAAGTAGAAATACTCAATACAGCCCTTCAAGCCTGCTCCACTATTTAATACAATCATGGTCGATCTCACTTCAAACTTAACTCTGTTTCCTTGCCCACTCCGGCTAACCCCTTAACCCAATATTAAATTAAATATCTACCTATCTCCTCCTTAAATTTATTCACTGTCCTGCCGTTCATTTCACTGTGGGGTAGTGAATTCCACAAATTCATGACCTTTTGAGATAAGAAATTTCTCCTCATCTTTTTATAAATGATGACAAGCTTCGCCTAAGACTACAACTTTTTGTTTTGGATTGTCCTAGAAGGAGAAACATCTGTTCCACATCTACTCTGTCAATCCCATTTAGCATTCTATGGACCTCAATTTGATATCCTCTCATCCTTCTAAACTGCTTAATCTCCCCACATAAAACAGGCCTTTTGACTCTTGAATTAATCTAGTGAACCTAAATTATGATCCAGATCTTTCATGATTTCTAATACCTCTATATTTCAGCTTTCCCTCCTCCAAAGAAGACAATCCTAACTTCTCCAATCTATCTTTGTAACCCATGGTCCTCAGTCTTGAATCCATTCTCATAAATCTGTTCTGCACTGCCTTCAATGCCCACACATCCTCCCTAAACTGTGGTGCCCAGACTGGATATAATAATCCATCTGAGGACAAATTATCATCTTACACAAGTTCAACTTAACCTCCCTGCATTTGTACACAATGCCTTTATTCATAATACCTAAGATGCTGTATAATTTATTAACCAATCTCTCACGTTGTCCTGTCACCTATAAAATGCACATATGCACTCAGATTTCCTTGCTACTGAACCTGCTTTATATACCAAAATGAATCACCTTGGTCTTTTATTTATTCACTTTTTCTTTTTCCCCATTTCTTAGACTTTTGTTGTCAATCATAAAATATATTGATTATAGATCAATTTAAAATTAAGCAATTTTACTACAGTTTTCAGTACTATCAGAAGATGCATTATTACTGAAGAACTGACCATCGCAACTATACATTTATATAATGGTACTGCGTTAAAAAGTTAGTATTTGCCACCTTTAGAAATGAATCATTGCGTTTTTACTGCAAACTATGAGCAAATAAACTTGGCTAAATATCTTCTCCAGCATCTGTTAAAACTGTTTTGCCAAGAAACACTTGAGGGCATTTCTGCAAATATTGCGCAACTTTTTCTTCCCTCAGATGATGTACCCTATGTTTCCTAATATGCAGCAGTTTGGAGTTTAGCAGAGAAAAAAGACAAGCTAATTGAAATCCAAAAGTATCAACTCCATTAATCTAAACGGTAGCTGGGCTGAGTGAAGTGTTGATAAGCTGTTCAGGAAAATATCTTTTACAACATAGTGCAGCTCCCTCTAATGGATGGACATTATATTAAAAAAGCATGTGAGTGTCTGACGAACAAGAAAATTGAAGTACATTTTGTTTTCTTTGTTTTGACTTTATAACTCTATTGTACTGTATTTTGAAGGTATTATACAAAGCACAACAACTCAAAATCTTCTATAAATAATTCCATTTCTGTATTAGCGTCCCATGATACTATGATCAAGCTTGAATTGTGGGCTTGGTTATAAATGTTTTGCACAGATGTGATTGTAATTTAAATGTATTGCTTCGAAATCTATTCATGATGTACTGAATACTGGATTTATTAGACTTGTCTGTTTGAGATGTGAGCCATGCAAAAGCTATGATTGTTACAACATTGAGTAAAGAAAACTGTTTTTAATCTAATTCCTTTCAAAACTCAGCTACCAAATAGATTTTAAACCATAAGACTTAGAAGCAGAAGTAGGCTATTCAGTCCATCAGTTCCTGATGAAGGGCTTTTGCCCGAAACGTCGATTTTGCTGAAGCTCCTCGGATGCTGCCTGAATTGCTGTGCTCTTCCAGCACCATTGGTCCAGAATCTGGTTTCCAACATCTGCAGTCATTGTTTTTACCTTATTCAGTCCATCAAGTCTGCTCTCCAATTCAATTGGATCATGGTTGATAATCCTCAACTTTACTTTCTTGTCTATTCCCTCTAACCCTTGATTACCTTTGCTGATTAAAAATCAGACTATCCCAGCTCTGAATATCTTTAATGACCCAATCTCAACAACCCTCAGCAAAAAAGAATTCCAAAGATTCATTACCTCCTCAGAGAAGAAATTTCTCCTCTACTCTGTCATAAGCATGCAACCACTTACTCTGAGATTATGCCCTCTGGTCTTAGAGTCTCCCACCAGGGGAAGCAATCTCTCTGCACCTACCCTGATCAAGCCACTAAAAACTTCGCAATTTTCAATAAGGTCACCTCTTATTCTTCCATATTCCAATGAGTACAGGCCCAACATATTCATCCTCTCCATGAAAAAACAGTTCCTCCCTTCCCCAAACAGCCTAGTGAAGCTTTTCTGAACTGCTTCCAATGTCTGTATGTCTTTTCTTAGATAAGGAACTCAAAAGTGTTCATAGCCTTCCAGTGATGGTCTGATGAAGGCTGTATAATTTTAGCAAAACCTCCCTACTTTTTACTTCATTCTCTTTGAAATAAATGCCAGAATTCCACTTGCCTTCCCCAATACCCATTGAACTGGATGCTAGATTTTTGGGATCACGTGTAGTAAGAGTGTCAATTGTTTTACATGACATATTATCAATATATTTTATTCATTTTATGGCTGCGTACATAGGCTCTATTTTCAAGTGATGGGAATCTCTTCAAGAGGCAATAGTATTAATCAGGCGCTAAAATAGTAGAGATTGAAGACATCCGTAATCATAGAACCTTGCATGTGAAATGCATGTGATGCTCAGCTATGAGGGATATAATAGTTGTAGTATCCCTACCTTTGAGCCAGGGGGCCTGGATTTGAGTCCCACCTGTTCCAGAGATGTGTAATAACGTCACTGAGCAAGTTGATTAGAAAATAGGTGAGGGATATGAATCCAGGCCACAAGCGCTCTTGATCATTTCAGATTAAAGATTATCTCAATGAAGCAGAAGTAATTGCAGGCAAATAAGTTTTCTGATTATTAGATGAATCAAAAAAAAACCTTCTCAAAGAGATATAAGGATTGATACTGTTATATATGGGTCTGAAAGGGATAATGTTTGACTGCAGTAAACACCACCCACGATGATGATGACATTGGGATTCGATTGAAGAAAAGAAGGATCTTATGGCCATATAGTTGGGGCTACTGTGCAACAAATTTCCTCGAAATTAATGTTGACCACGTTTTTGTAGCCAAGAAATAATTACAATAATTCAACAAACTTCACATTGTTTGCTCAATAAGACTCTTCTAGTTAGACCAGGAAGATGGATATATCCTAATCCACAATAAATCACTTCAGGTTCTAAGGATCACAAGCAAACTGAAGGAGAAAAAGAATGGCCGTGTGTAAGATTCATCAAAAATTATTGTGGTACAAGAAACTCTTTTAAAACTCTAGCCCTTAACCCATGATTTTTCTTTTTATCATTTGGTAATTGGTCATCCAAGATGGAAGATGGGAAAAAAATGTGGCTGTAAGAGCTGCTTTTTTGAGGGATTTCAGTGTTGGAACTAATCTCCTTGAATTCCAGGAGCAGTAATTACTGTTTTATAAGCTGTTTCTGGAATTTCGGAACTCTGGGGAAAAAGAAAGATCAAAACAACGGCACTTCAAAAAGGAGGAAGAGAGACAAAGGCAGTGACCACACAGGTAGTGGTTAAAATGGAGAAAGAAACCTACATTGTTAAATGACCCAGCAGTAACCTGCGCAACTGCTGCGTCAGCTGTCTGGTTTCAAGTATCTCTGGGCATTGGAGTTTCTTCTAAGAAAAATAAAGAAACATTGAAATTCACAGTTGACCTTTGAGAAACCTATGTGTAAGAGCTCAAATTAGGAAGCAGCTAAGTGGCTTTTTGAAGTGTCACCTTACTATTATTCTTTTGTAAAACTATAATAGTGAGTAGTTATTTTTAATTATATGTTGTTATTAAGATATGTCTCTTGATTAAACTTTAAAAATATAAAAAACAAAGTTTTTAGAGAAGTAGGACTGTGCTATTTTCTGGATCTGTAAATTGTTATATGAATAGAAAGGGTTTAGAGGAATATGGGCCACATGCTGGAAAATGGGACTAGATTTATTTAAGGCAGCTGGTCAGCATGGAAGAGTTGGACCAAAGGTTCTGTTTCCATGTTGTATACCTCTATGACTCTATGACTCTACAGTCAACTGTTGACTATCATAAGATCTGATTGGCTGTATTAAATAAAAATGCACCATTTCAGTTTCTCCAGTTCGACATTTCAGAGTCATACTAAGTTTCAACACTGAAAAATAAAATCTATCAACCAAACAAATGTTTCCCTCTGCATCTAATTCAATTTCTGCTGATCCCTCACACACTTCAGTGCTCCCCATTTCAAATATTAGTCCTCATTCCAAAGTACCTATTGACTTTGCTTCAACTATTATGTGTTGCAAAGAATTCTGCTTTTTCTATATTTTCTCTATATATATATATATATCTGTTACTTTTTGTAACACTTAGTGTTTTTGTCATTATATGGAAGAAATATTTTTACTTCTGCTTTTTTAGTCCAGCTGAATTTTCTGAGGCCATGAACAATGTTGGCAATGGAAAGTCACTTGGGACAATAGGGCAAAAATGGGAACAAATGAGATACCGAAGTTGAGTGAATGAGTGTTTGATTTTCCACACACGATTTCACCAGCTAGATGAGAAGAGAATCTCAATAGTGAGCAGCAAGGGGTGTATTTGTGTGCATTAATAGCTCAGCATAACAGGGTTAGGTGGATTGGCCATGCTAAGTTGTCCATAATGTCCAAGGAGGAGCAGTTTAGGTGGATTAGCCATGGGAAATGTAGGGTTACAGAGATAGGGTTGGGTCTGGGTGGGATGTTCTTTGAAGTGTCTGATTGGACTTGATGAACCAAATGGCCTGCTTCCGTTCTGTAGGGATTCAATGATTCTATGATCTTGCCTCATTTATCTGCAGTCTGTAATTTTCTCAGGGACTGGAGATAAACTAAACTTGGCAATTCCTGACATAGATTCTTGAGCAACTACGTGGCAACTACAGCTCTCTAGCATCTTCTCCAACACTCCACCTTGACTAGCATACCCCAATGTGTCAGGGCACACTCCACCTACACCCTCCATCCACAGACGTTGGCATTATCAAAGCACCAGCCTCGCCACATCATCATGGAACATGTGGGACTCCCTTACAATACAGGTCATCATTTCAATACTGCACTTATGACAGTTATGGATTAACTCAACTGCTGTGGTGACATTTGTCACAGATAACAAAATGTGTGCAGAGTTTACAGAGTAGGTTGTTAGATGTAGATTGCACATCTCAATGAGATGGAAGCAAGCAATATTTTGTTTTTCACTTTGCAGTTACACATCTTCAATCAGACAAGGAAAAGTGTCAGGGAAGATAGGTATCACTATAGTAACATTCAAAATAGCAAGGTGGAGAAATGTGCTCCACTGAATGTCCTGTTCATGAGTCATAAGCTTGTATTTCTTGTTAATACATCAGTAATGAAAACGTTCAATCAGTATTTTTTCTGTCATAATCTTGAAGACTTCTATTATATCACCTTTTCTCAACTCTACTGCAAATAAGTACTAGTTTATGTAAAGTGCAATTTTGCAGATGTTGAAAATCTGAAATAAAATCAGAAAAAGCAGGAATCACACAGATGGTCAGGCAGTATATGCGAGGAAAGAAACAGAATTGTCATTTCAGAGCCAAAATAAGTTAGAGGTGTATTGCAATTTAAGTAAGGTTTGTGTGGGACAAAAAAAAAGGAAGGTCTGTGAAAGCTTGGGATATAGCAAAGATTGAATAACAGAATAGTTAGTCTTTACAGGGCCAAAGGGTTTATGCTGTAGGGGATCCCATCCAGTAGAAGGATATTGTCGTCTACTCCAATAGTAAAAGTCTTCTCTAGTAAACTCAGAAATGATAGAAGATAGTGGATTGTACAAAAGGGACTATCATATAACATTTGGCAGTATCCTGTCATTTTTAATTATTCTTTTAACTTCATGCTTCAATATTGTTGGATTTCTCATTTTCAGTATGTAAGAAATATATTATTGTCCAGTGACTTGGGGTCCAATCTCTAGTGATCACAACTTCTCACTTAAAATCATTCAGAGTTGACAGCTATCCTTTGTTTTCTATTATCTAGTCAATTCTTATTTATTTTCATTTTTCTCTTTGTCCCAGAAGCTACTGTAGCCATAATCTATTATACTTTGTCGTAAATTGTAAAGAAATAAACACTAAGAAGAAGATGAATACCAAAGATAAGAAATTTCATTATCTTTTTTTCTCTGTAAAATTTGAAATTCTGCAGATATTGCTAGTGTAAATGTACCACATAACTGAAACTTTTATTATTAGAAGCTTGCGATTATTTTCTATACAGATATGGAAGTGCATCTTCATCTCTTGCATTCTTTCTATGAAATGCAACATCTTAACAAGACGAAAAATGCAGAGAATTAAATATATATTTTTATATCAACCTCACCTTCATCTCAATTTGTACATGTTGTGAAACTTGAAAGGCTTTAGAAAAGATTTACAAGGATGTTGCCAGGGTTGGAGGATTTGAGCTATAGGGAGATGCTGAACAGGCTGGGGCTGTTTTCCCTTGAGCGTCAGAGGTTGAAGGATGATCTTATAGAGGTTTACAAAATTATGAGGGGCATGGATAGGATAAATAGACAAACTCTTTTCCCCGGGATTGGGGAGTCCAGAACTAGAGGGCATAGGTTTAGTGTGAGAGGGGAAAGATATAAAAGAGACCTAAGGGGCAACTTTTTCACACAGAGGGTCATACGGGTATAGAAAGAGCTGCCAGAGGAAGTGGTGGAGGCTGGTACAATTGCCACATTTAAGAGGCATTTGGATGGGTATATGAATAGGAAGAGTTTGGAGGGATATGGGCCGGGTGCTGGCAGGTGGGACTAGATAGGGTTGGGATACCTGGTTGGCATGGACGGGTTGGACCGAAGGGTCTGTTTCCATGCTGTACATCTCTATGACTCTAAACATTGTGAATATGAATGCAGAAATTGCATATCTTTGTTTCTCCCAAGAAAAATAAGAAAATGTACTACATAATTTAGAAATTATGTTGCAAGAGCATCAACTGACAGAAACAAAACTGACAGAAGCTGGAATCTAATAAATCAGTTTCATTTTGCCTGCTGTCTTAGAAGTTTTAGGAACCAGAAGTTCTTATTTTGAAAATTCAGTTAGAGAAGAAAACCATTTTATTATATGAGAAAAACTCCAGTAAGTGACAAAGTGTAATATCGTTTTTTTTTAGCTTTTCCCTATTCTTTCAAACACACTGATATATGCAGTGTTACATTCTTGTAGGATTGACGAGCATTACAAATAAACAACTATATATCATCTATGAGCATATACAGTGTATGTCAAAACATCATTTGATAATGGGCAGGTGATTACATGGCCAAAATTGCTTCTCTCCTCAGCCATCATACGCAACAGATAGTTTCCAATTGGAATAACTGGATTGTTACAAATACCAAGTGATTTCTTGTTTTTTTTCATTTGCTAATTTGCTAATCATCTTTAACCTGCCTTTCAGTGATACAAATAATCATGGAAACATAGAAGGAAACCAATTCATACTAATGTGCCTGTATTAGCTCTATGAAAGCACCAAAAGTTTACTTTCAAGATCCTTTTATTCAAAGTCAGGTATAGCTGTGGAATACAGCTATATAATACTGTGGAAGCATGTGATTCAGAGATCAAACTGTGTGGACAGGGAATTGTTTCCAAGGATTCTCCCTTTATCTAAAGGATTCAGGCAAACTTTAATGTAGTGTAGCCAGGTGACCAATGATTCCAGAGTTATTACAGAAATATTGACTTTTTTTATGAGCATGGATGAAAATGCAAAATGTGGAAGCCAAATTTAAACCTAGCTGGACTCTGCAATTTGCAAACTGCAAAGCTGGAACAGACAGTATTCATGCAGCTAGGCTTTGAACAATCAACTTCCATCAAAACTAGACAGATTTGCAACAGCCTGGCCAGGTGCTAATGGCCACATTGTTTCAGAATGAACGGTTGTTTCTGCCTCCAATGAATCTACCTTGTGAGAGGAATGCTACGCAGGCTTGGTGGCATCCAGCTTAGTTGGAGACCAAAGGCATAGCCTGACAAGGAGTGCATTTGACAGTTGAAAGTTCAAAACCATGAACTGCAACCTCTAAATATGGAAAGCAGTTACCTCATTGGATCATCCTGCTCCCACCTGATGCTAGTATTGGGCAGAATCATCGAGAAGGGTGTGAACAAGGGGATAAAAGGGGCAACCTTGGAGGCCCAACTCTCTCTGTTTTTGTCTCTTGTTCATGTGTCTTCAGAGAGATCACCTTGCTGAGACAACCCATTATCCCTAGAATAGATGTGACGTCTGTATTGACAACTGCAGATCCTGAAACATCAGTCAACCCACAGAGACCAAGGAGCAGCTTGCCCCAGCCTTATTGAATGGGTATTACCAATCCTTTCAAACAAACAGTTAAAATATTGTGGTAGGGATCTGTGGCGAATCCTTGGAAGTGCATGTCAGAAGTAGGTGGCGAATGTAGACTTGAGAGTGCTTACATAAGCGATTTAAGATTGTTTACTGAAAAGCCCTGTGAAGAGATTGATAGAGTGTAGTTAAATTACAATTAGTAGAGTCTGATAAATTTTGTTTTTCCTTAATAAAGTGTTCAATAAAGTTCTGTTGGATTTCCCCCTACATCTTATCCCCTTTGTCTATCTCACCATGCAACTTGCCTGAGTTAAAAAGGATTACTGCAAACTAGTAAAGGTTAGTCAGGAAACATTCACCCACCTTTCATTTTACAATAATAGGAAAGGAGGAGAGTCAGAGAAATAGTCGTCCTACTTATTGCAGTTATGTCATAAAACAGCACAAGATAGATTTGGATGAAAGGGATATTTTAGCCCATTTCAAATCATACTTTAGGATTACAAATGCTTTGCATTTGTCCATCACAAAGCAAATGCATTGTCATGCCATTAATCACCTTTATCATGCTCCACTCAGTTCTTGGTCCAATCTGATCTGTTGTCAGATAGAAGGTTATGGTTACTTCCACCAATGTAGATGGAAAATTACAGGAAAATGCTTTGCTTGCGCTTTCTTCAAGATTAAATATCACACAACACCAGTTGGACTATAACCTGTCGTTGTGTGCTTTTTAACTTTGCCCACTCCAGTCCAACACTGGCACGTCCATATTGTTTCTTCAAAATAACTTTGAAAATATTCATGAACTTTGGTTGAAGCCTATAAACAGGGTACCAATGCGTCTATGTGGAATCAGAGGTGTCACAAAGAAACAGATTCAAGCTGAGGATTAACTGATTTGAAGAATAGCATATTACTTTGAAGAATGACTATATTACATACAATGAAAAATATTTAGGACATTAGGTGGCATTGTTAGATATGTGATGGCTAGTACTTGGTTGATGTTCCAGACCCGATTGCTTCCCTTGTCAGCTGGCTGCAGATTATCATTGGTTTCAGTTATCTGGATCATGTGAATTAAATCAAAATTTTGTTTTCATTTCTTTCCTTATTTTGTTTTTCATATTCTTCTGAGTGGATCTGGTTCTAAGTGAAGGAAATGTTAAAACCCTGACTCCTCTTTTACAAGATGTGGTTATAAACAATAGCATATTAGCCATTTCATTATATCAACTTTCTAGATACTCAAATATAAATTCTAATTTCATTATTTTCTGCTTGTAACAGAGATCATTGGTATTGTTGTACATTTAGTGAATAACTATGCCCTAATAGCTAGACTGCATTATCAGAAATGCCACATCACATGAAAATTGGACCTGAAGGAAACATGTTCTAATTGAGTGCTCCTCATCCATATCTCTGTAAACACAAGCACATGTTCATGAGTATGGTTTTCAGTCCTGAACTGTGAAAAGCATCCAGAAATCATTGTGATATTTATACAATTAAATTTGGCTTCACCAAGGAAAATTAACACACACTTAACCTGATTTTGGTGCTTATTTTTTAATTCAAAGTGTTAATGGACTTCACTCACTACAATTGTTTATACAAGTCTCACACCAGTAAGGAGAAAAAGTAATCAAAGACAACAATATGTGCTGAAAGATTATAACATTTTAGTTTTTAAAAATAGCTTTGTAGCAGGAGATTTGTTCAGGATAATGTTCCACCACCTCATTATGAATTGAAATGCCTGGATTTTTGGACTGAACTTTACCAAGTATTTGAACACTTATCTTACCTAAATGAACAAAAAACACTTCTAAATTTCTCTTTCCAAACATTCATGAGTCACATGGCACCAGGTTATAGTCCTGGATTAGTGGTGCTGGAAGAGCACAGCAGTTCAGGCAGCATCCAAGGAGCTTCGAAATCGACATTTTGGGCAAAAGCCCTTCATCAGGAATAAAGGCAGTGACTTAGTCCAACAGCTTTATTTGAAATCACAAGCTTTCGCAGTGCTGCTCCTTCGTCAGGTGAAGTGACTTCTAAGTTTGTCCACCCCAATCCAACACTAACACCTCCACACCATCACAAGTTCATTATAGCACATCTTCATTAGACAGAAGAGTTATGGTTTCACTTGTTGGCCTCTCATATTCATATTTCTTTATCTTTCAAGTTTTCTTTTTAGTGAACTACAATTATTGCGGTTTTTGCAAAAGCAATACTGTCTAATTGCATTTTCATTGATCTTTTATAAGTTTATTATTTGTTTTAATGTAGGAAAATCAAAATGAACACATTGAAATAAGGTAACACACTAATGAATCACGGAATATTAAAATCGGAAAAGAAAATAATTTTCCATGCTTCATCTGAAAGTTGCAATGGACATGGGAATTAATTGACCAACAATATTTCTGTCCTCAAGTCAAGCATTATTCCATCATTATTTCCTGAATGGGCCTTGGTTTATTGTCACTCTACTATCTCTCAGGAAAATCTTTCCAAAACCTTATCCAAAGTTTATTTGTTCTCCAGAATCATTTTAAGTCAAAATGGAGTTAGTGAATACATTTCTGCTTAAGAGCTGCCATCTGCTGTCCATATTTTAAAGCATTCATCAGTGGTTTAATCATTCACATCCCACATTTAATTATCCATTTGGACCTCACACCATGTTCTTAATTAGTTGGCTAATTAATTGTTTTCTGCAGAACTGTACAGACTTGATGCCTTATCTTCCACTTCAGTCTCATGCAACATTTTAACTCATGTCAAGTAGTTAGATTGTTGTTTTTCTGATCACAAAAACTTTTTTACAAATGCATAAAAAGTTTATGAAATGTCAACTAGACGTCACATTAAGAAATACTGTTTATTAAATACAGATCTAAAGAAATACAATTTAATTTGCATGTTTGTTTTAATTGATTTAATATATTTAGAAAATAACAGCAATAACTTAATAATAATATGCAGCTTTTCTCTGTCTAAATTTTTTTTTGATTGATCAATTTAAGTGGTGCATGTGTCATTAGAATCCCTTCAGTGTGGAAACAGGTCCTTCGGCCCAATAAGTCCACACCAACCCTCCAGAGAGTAACCAACACAGACCCATTCTCCTACTCTATTACTCTACATTTTAACCCTAAGTAATGCACCTAACCTACACATCCCTGAATACTACGGGCAATTTATCATGGCAAGTTCATGTACCTGCATAACTTTGGATGTGGGAGGAAACCGGAGCACCAGAAGAGACCCACTGACACGGGGAAATTGTACAAACTCCACACGGACAATTGCCCGAGGCTGGAATCAAACCAGGTCCCTGGTGCTGTGAGGTAGCAGTGCTAATCACTGAGCCACCATGCTGGTCCAATAGGTTTGATCTATTGGTGTTACCTGGATACACTTAGCTAACTGCCTAAATGTTTCAATGTTATTTTAAAATACAGATGCAGTACAACAAATTTTAGAAGAACCTCATCAGACAAAAAGTATTCAGTGTGGGGGAAAGAGGCAGGGATGATGGCATTTGTTTGTGATGGGGGAATGGGATTGCGTGGGAGTGATGGAGATGCCATAGAAGAAGGGACAGCATGGGATGGAAACAGAGAGATTTAAGCAATGAGATGGGTATAGCATGAGATCAATGATATTCAAAAGCGATTGGAATGAGTCTGGGATTAAAGAAGTGCAGTTACAATAAAGATACCTTTTTTAAAATAGGTATCCATCTGTTGGAAACTAATGGGACCCCTGACATAAGTTACCCAAGTTAGAAGCATTTGGGAATTGGGTAGAGGGCATGGAAGAGGCAGAAACAGCATATGAGGAGGGGATAGCATCAAGTGTACTTGTCAGGTGCAAAATGGAGAATGGAGATGAGATGGAAAAAGAAGACTGGCAGCTAACATAAAACAAGATTCCACAGTTTCCTAAATACATTTGTTAGTAAAAGTTTGGTAAAAGGAAAATGGACACATTAGGGATGAAGAAAAGGGATTAAGACTTGAGGGCAAGTTATGTTAAATTAATACTTTGTGAAGTGCCAGCTGTGTTATCTCTTTGTCATGTGATGCATTGTAAGGCATTCAAGTACTTTGAAAGTGAAGGGTCAATGCCTGACTGCTAATACATTACCAGGTGTATAGCTGGGATTCCAAGATGGTGGTGGTATCAAGCATGATAGAATATGCCAGGATATCTTAGTGGAGAGAAATTCTCCAAGAAACCCTACGAAACTAACAGTCTGCAAAAATATGATAAGATTCAGCCCTGTAAAGCATATAGTAAAGACAAATAACAAATTCATTCACTTAGTCACACATTGGAAGGTCTCATGCCTACTTTGAACCAAGGTTCAAACTAAGATTGTAGCCCTTCTCCAACAGTGGATATTTTAGGAATCAATTAGCTGACTACACGGTGCTTCACTCTGGTGGCATTTCCCAAACTGAGCAGATCTATTAGAATCTGCATTAACTTGGTACATTAACAAGAGAGTAGAATGAGAGATCTATCCAATGGTGTCTCTAGATGAAGCCTAGCTAAACTTGCAAATTACACAAACCTTGCCAAGGTAGATGTGACTACTGACTTCTCCAAACTTCGAAATATTTGAAATTTGCACAGTTGACCCCGTTCATAAAAAGCTCCTTATGCATTCTTTTCAGAAATCCTAAATATGCATTTAAATGTTGAAACAGCTGAACCTAGGGAGAACATTGCTTGATTGACAGCTCTGGTTCTTAGGTCTCTTTTGCTGATTGTACAATGTTTATTTACATGCAGTGAAATAGACTTCAAGTGCTTTCAATTTCTGCTTTTAATGCTTTAAATGTTCTGTATGATTAACAATTTATCGACTGGCAGCGAAAGGATTTGTTTAAGAACTGGAATGTAATGAGTGCATGGCTCTTTTAAAAGTCTTTTATACACACACAATATCTGTACTGTATGATTAGTTTGATTCTATACAGTGTATTAGAAGTAATGCATATGGAAATACTATGACTGGTCATAGATTTATGAGGGACCATGGGACCTGGGTGTAAGGCACCATTAGGGCATGATAACTATGTTGGATTGAAGGCAAAGCTGGCCATAAGGCAGACGAGTGAAAGGGCATATCGAGTCATAGAGATGTACAGCATGGAAACAGACCTTTCAGTCCAACCCGTCCATGCCAACCAGATATCCCAACACAATCTAGTCCCACCTGTCAGCACCCAGCCCATATCCCTCCAAACCCTTCCTATTCATAAAACAATCCAGATGCCTTTTAAATGTTGCAAATATTGCAAGTGCCTCCACCACTTCCTCTGGCAGCTCATTCCATACACGTACCACCTTCTGTGTGAAAAAGTTGTCCCTTAGGTCTCTTTTATATCTTTCTCCTCTCACCCTAAACCTATGCCATCTAGTTCTGGACTCCCCAAACCCAGGGAAAAGACTTTGCCAGTTTACTCTATCCATGCCCCTCATAATTTTATAAACCTCTATAAGGTCACCTTTCAGCCTCTGATGCTCCAGGGAAAACAGCCCCAGTCTGTTCAACGTCTTCCTATAGCTCAAATCCTTCAACCCTGGCAACATCCTTGTAAATCTTTTCTGAACCCTTTGAAGTTTCACAACATCTTTCCGATAGGAAGGAGACCAGAATTGCACGCAATATTCCAACAGTGGCCTAACCAATGTCCTGTACAGCCGTAACATGGCCTCCCAACTCAATACTCTGACCAATAAAAGAAAGCATACCAAACGCCTTCTTCACTATCCTATCTACCTGCGACTCCACTTTCAAGGAGCTATGAACCTGCACTCCAAGGTCTCTTTGTTCAGCACCACTCCCTTGGACCTTACCATTAAGTGTATAAGTCATGCTAAGATTTGCTTTCCCAAAATGCAGCACCTCGCAATTATCTGAATTAAACTCCATCTGCCACTTCTCAGCCCATTGGTCCATCTGGTCAAGATCCTGTTGTGATCTGAGGTAACCATCTACTGGCTTAGTGGGAATGGAATTTATGGGGGGTATGGGCGCCAACAAGCCTTTTTGTTCATTATATGTGAGGCTACATTCTACAGCACCAGGGCTGCCCTTTTAAGGAGCCTGCCTTGGCACATATCAGCCCTTGCATCTGCCTCCAATGTTAGCCCAACTGCAGCCTATACTCGCACTCTAGTGATGAAACTACCATCCTGGTAGACACCTTCTCTTGAGGTGAGCAAGGAAAAGCATTCTGAATATCAAAACCAAGACTATTGTGTTAAATGTCGACTAGCGGTCTGTCTTCAATCGTCTAGTGATCTAAGGGTTGAGGCTGTAATCAATATGGTTAGTAATTTGGACTCCTCGTCTGAGGGAGCTTGTCAGACATTGCAGTTTGCATTCAGCTTGATAAAGATTATACTTTAATAGCCTTCCTGGAATCCATTCTTCCTCCGCTTCTACCTTCCATTATGCAATCACCAAACCCAGAAAGTTCTGGTCAAAATTGTTTAGTCAAATATCACTTTGGCAAGTTTAATTTCCACTCCAAAAATCAACACAAAGAAAAAGCTAAAAACAGCATACTGACAGTCAAAATCAGAAAATTGTTTTATCTGGAAGCAGATGGTAATTCCTGAACAGAACGTTGGAAGAGACCCCTTTCTGAATATTCCCACATACATTTTACACGTCAAATGTAAAACAGATGAGTGTGTCACATGTTGCAAATGACATTTGAAGTCTCAAACCAGCATAGGAGCCTTATTTGCAAACTGTAAGTAGGCTAACTGCAGGCAGGTATGCCGCACAACAGTGCAGAGATTGCACTCAAAGTGGGGACAGCTGCACTTTAGCACATACTGAGCATATGAGATTCTGTTTAAATTCTTGAGGGTTAAACAGGTAATGACTATTGAAAATTTAGATTCTCAGACCAACTTTAGATTTGAGGCCAATGGTTCAAACATTGATTAAGGTTTCCTGTGTGTGAAGTGTTACTCATTAATTTTACTGCCAACTCAGTTCTTACAAAATCACCACAAAAACCAGACTGACCTTATTCACAATATATTGGTCACAGTGGGTGCTAAAGGTTCTTAATCATGTGAGAAATAATGGTGATGAGAACTTTGAAGGACAGTTCCACATCACTATCTACATAGCGTTTATTTTTTCTCTACCATTTTTACTGCATTGTGCTACTCTGCTGCTAATACACTGGATCCAAGCTTCACAGTATTCAGCTCGGCTTCCCACAATGCAGTTTGAATTCAGCTTCCTTTGTATTATTGCTCTGGCTGCATAGTGTGAACATTTTGTCAGTAATAAAATCAAGGTGGGGTGCAGTTATGAAACAAATAAAATATGAAGTATTGTTTTCATGAAAGTTCAATTTATGCACCTGTAACATTTGGCATCTGCAGAGACTCAGTGCCAGAAGATGTGGAAGATTTGTCCACAATAAACACATAATGTCATATTTTTTTTCTCTAATCTTTTACAAGCTGATGCTGGCCCTGTTTTAATTTTAATAAATGCTCCTGTGGTTGCCAAAGTGTGGTATGTTTATATGAGAATATGTTTAATGGTGCCAGAAGAGCACAGCAGTTCAGGCAGCATCTGAGGAGCAGTAAAATCAACGTTTCGGGCAAAAGCCCTTCACCAGGAATAAAGGCAGAGAGACTGTGATAAGCTGGAGGAGGGCGGAGGTGGGAAGAAAGTAGCATAGAGTACAATAGGTGAGTGGGGGAGGGGATGAAGGTGATAGGTCAGGGAGGAGGGTAGAGTGGATAGGTGGAAAAGAAGATAGGAAGGTAGGACAAGTCATGGGGACAGTGCTGAGCTGGAAGTTTGGAACTAGGGTGAGGTGGGGGAAGGGGAAATGAGGAAACTGTT
>NC_057716.1:75871366-75911878 GCF_004010195.1 Chiloscyllium plagiosum | reverse complement strand
CAGATACGGCGAAGGCGGAGGAATTGGGGATACGGGATGGCATTTTTGCAAGAGGTAGGGTGGGAAGAGGTGTAATCCAGGTAGCTGTGGGAGTCGGTGGGTTTGTAGAAGATGTCAGTGTCAAGTCGGTCGTCACTGATGGAGATGGAGAGGTCCAGGAAGGGGAGCCAGGTGTCGGAGATGGTCCAGGTAAATTTAAGGTCGGGGTGGAATGTGTTGGTGAAGTTGATGAATTGCTTAACCTCCTCGCGGGAGCACGAGGTGGCGCCAATGCAGTCATCAATGTAATGGAGGAAGAGGTGGGGAGTGGTGCCGGTGTAATTACGGAAGATCAACTGCTCTACGTAGCCAACAAAGAGACAGGCATAGCTGTGGCCCATACGTGTGCCCATGGCTACCCCTTTGGTCTGGAGGAAGTGGCAGGATTCAAAGGAGAAATTGTTAAGGGTGAGGACCAGTTCGGCCAAACGAATGAGAGTGTCGGTGGAAGGGTACTGTTGGAGACATCGGGAGAGGAGAAAACGGAGGGCTTGGAGGCCCTGGTCATGGCGGATGGAGGTGTAGAGGGATTGGATATCCATGGTGAAGATGGAGGAGGTGGAGGGCGTGGGTGGTGTACTCCTCGGATGCTGCCTGAATTGCTGTGCTCTTCCAGCACCACTGATCCAGAATGCGTTAGATGGTGTCAAGCTTCTTGAATGCTGTTGAAGATTCATTCATCCAGACAAGTGGAGGATATTCCATCAAATTCTTGACTTGTGCTTTGTGGGTACTGGACATGTTTTGTGGAGTCTGGATGTGAGTTACTCACTGGAGGATTTCTAACCTGTGATGTGCCCTTGCAGTCATGGTATTTATATGGATGGTTTATTTTAGTTTCTGGTCGATGGTAGCTCTCAGGAGTGTGATAGGGGATTCGGTGATGGTAATGACATTGAATATTAATAAGCAATGGTTAAGTTCTCTCTTGTTGGAGATGGTCATTGCCTGGCACCTGCGTAGCATGAATGTTACTTGCCACTTGTCAGGCCAAAACTGGATATTGTCCAGGTCTTTCTGCATTCAGACATGGGATTTTAGTATGTGAGGAGTGATAAATTCTGCTGAGTATTGTGTGCAACCCCCCTTCGAATGTTATGATGTAAGGAAGGTCATTCATGAAGCAACTTAAGATGGTTGAAACAAAGACTGAGGAACTTAATGGTGTCCTGTCGCTGAGCTCACCTGCAACAACTGAACAATCTTCCTTTGTGTTAGATATGATACTATGATTTGATGCAGCAATGTTGCAGAGCTTAGCTCTAACCCATTGGTTGTGGGACTTATTCTCTCTGTCAATGGCATGCTGCTTCTGCTGTTTGGCTTGTAAAAAGCCATGTGCCGTCGATTTCTTAGGTTAACACCTTTTTTTAAAGTCAGGCCTGATACAGCTCCAAACATGCTCTCCTGTGATCTTCATTAAACCATGGTTGATCTGCCAACTTTATGGAAATGGTAGAATGGGGATCTAGTCCAAAGTGTGCAGGTTAGGTGGATAAGCCATGCTAATTTTCCAGTAATGTCCAGGGATGTGCAGGCTAGGTAGATTACCCAAGGGAAATGTAGGGTTCAGGGATAGGATGGGTGGGTGTGGGTGTAAAGCTCTTTGGATGGATGTTGTGAACTCAATGGACCAAAAGGCCTGCTTCTACACGAGTTTATAAATTATGTTTGAATACAATTCTGCTGCTACCGGTGACCTGTGGTGCCTCATGGATGCCCAATTTAGAGCTGCTAGATCTCTTCAAAGTCAGTCCCACATACCACAGTGGTAGTGTCTCATGATACATTGGAGATCAAATCTTCATCCCCACAAATGCTGGCAGTAGTCACTCTTACCGGTACTGTCATGATCAGACTTATCTACGATGCATCATTCAGTGAGGACAAGGTTATGTAAATTTTCCCTCTTATTGCTTCCCCAATGTCTGCTACAGATCGACTTGGAGCTATGTCCTTTAGTACTGGACTAGCTCCGTCATTGATGGTGCTACTGAACCATTTGTTGCAAACATTGGAGCAATTAGGACATTGAAGTCACCATGCAGTGTACCTTCTGCACTTTTGCCATCCTCAGTGCTTCCTCCCAATGATGTTCAACATGGGAACAATACTAATTCATCTTTAGGGATGGGAAGAGCAGCAGTAGGTTTCCATGCCCTTGTACGTTCTGTTGCCATGAAACATCATGACGTCCGGAGTCAATATTGTGAATACTCAAGAATACTCCACTTCAAATGTGTCATCAAGCTCTAACTGGCCTATCCTACTGGTGGGACAGTTCTAGTGATAGTGCCAATGGTGGTGTTCGTGGCATTGGCTGTGAGGTATGATTCCATAGTACAACTGTCAGGAAAATCCGACATACAATGTTCGGTTTATGCTGCATTTGCTGCTATCAGTCAGATGGCAGCAGGAACATGAGAATTAACATCAGCACATTTGTTTTCTCATCCCACTGGAGATTTTAGTACTTGTGCAAAGAGTTTTATAAGACCAACATTCAATTTGATTTCATTTGCGCTTTTCTGTGGTTAAATAGCCAACGAGCCATCATTATCATGGATCACATAGGATGAATGGCGATTTTGCTGAGCAACTTTAATGTTAACAGTGCCCTTCAAACTACCAGGAAAAGTTAAAAGGAAAGGAAAAAACAGTTATTGAATATTAAGATGCCAGATATAAAGATATTTAGCAATGAGTAAGCATTTTGTCAGTAACAACTTCTTACCTTTGAATCAGTGTGTCACCAGAAGTTTAAGAATTGCACGAAGATCTGAGCATCTACTTTAGCCTGAATGGCTCCTGAACCAGCAGCTTCTTAGGAAAGTTCTCATTATGCATTTCAATCCTAGGACATGTTCTGCCACTATTTGCCCATTGTACCCGATCTCCTTACTTCCATCATTTCAGTTCCTTCAATTCTAGCAGTGGTGTATTTTAGCCCTAACTTAAAGTTAATCACTTTCTCAAACTCCCAAGTGCCCAACTTCTGACTGTGTGTACTCTTCGTATTCTTCACTGAGCACTGCATCTTTACAAACGCAATATAGCTATTGACGTGTTTAGTCCCCAGCAGGGTAACTTTACCTGTTATATTTATGTTATCCTTCATAACATATGATCCTTATGTGAATAACATGGTATTGGAAGATCCAACAGATATTTCTCAAAGCTCACTAAAATATACAAACATTACTTTCACAGATACATGTTTGTGGCCTGGTCTTTTAGGCTGTTCAGTTAAAAAAAGACAGTGTGCTTTTATCAGTATGTCATGCATCAAGTGAATGAAGTGAATCTTTTGCACTCTCAGGTCATATGCTATGATACAGTGATGGTATAATGACTAGACGTCTTAATTGCATAGTACAGGTCTGCCTGTTGGACACAGCACTATGATTGGTGGCTTGCATAGCCTGTTTGAATTACTGCTGTTCTTTTCTGTGAATTCTCAGCGAAGAATACTGCAATCAGTTGTTTTTGCCATTGCACGCTGGTAGAGTAAGTTTAACTGATCTCTCAGCAGCTCTTACTTCCTGTTTAGCCCTCGCTTTGCCATTTTATATGAATTTCATGGTAAGTAGCACACTCACCAATGATTATTGCACAATGTGACATTGATTTCTGTGCTTATATGTTGGAAAAGATGTATTATTAGCTAAAAAAGTAACCTGAGCTTTTCTGAGACTAAATTGTTATAATTGTTCCTGTTCTTATATCTTGTTGTTTGATTTCAAGTTCAGCTTGTGTTTATAGATGCACCAATGAATTTTAATCACAATTCAAGAGCGTATATGGAGCTAGTAAGTACTTAGATTGAGTTGGTTGAGCCTAATGGTTGAAAGGAGGCCAAGGCTGAAGAAGATTATTGAGCAGGGAATGCAATTTGATGTGCTAGCTGCAGACTGGAGTGTTTTTTAAAAATTACAATTCAAGTCCAATAGGACCAGGTAATGTTACCAACCTGTTTTCTACAAACAGCAACATTCAGAGTAATTTTTATCTTGTTTGTAGTTAATCAATGATGGAGTCATCGAGGAAATCTCTTAGACTGTGTTCATCATTTGAAGACCTTTAAAATCTTTTTGGAATGCACCGTTGCACATATAGGCATGGAAAAATTATTTGATGAGAATTTGCAGACATTTTTGCCAGTGTAAGACGTGTTTAGTATCTTGCTTAAATGAAATAATCTGATGGTGATGAGCTATGGGAAAACTGAAGACCTTTGCTTAACTTTGTTTTTAGCTATTATAACTGTTTTGATGCTATTTTTACAATGGCTTGTGATATTTTGCAATTCTTTTGTTCTGATAAAACTATTTTACTAAAGTAGTCTATAATTTCTAGTAGGCAGTAAATACCAGGTAGTAACTGTCACTAACCAAATAAGATTACAGATAGGAAAAGTGTTCATATTTCCAACCAAAATTGCAGTACTGGTGATATCAACAAAGAAAATAAATGATTTTTTAGGGTCAATGTTTTATTTGAGGTTCTGATTCCAAGATTAGTTTCTCTGTAAAACCAGACCTCAGAACTGCTTGCTACCAAAAAGGATATGGTTTGGGAATTTGCTGGCCTGGGTTTGGAATCACAGGTATTTATTCAAATATGGGGGGTGAGGATGATGGGGAGTAGAATAATTTTTAGATCTGGCTTTCACCTTTTAGCTGCACTGTTACTTACAATACAGTTCATTCATTTTTCCAGTCAAATGCTGAACAGTTTATGTGGGCTATTTCACAATGTTTGCTGATATCAGGCAGCAAACAGTTCTTTGAAAAAAAAGGGTCACTCTTCAGTGTTTTTTAAGTGATAACAGCAAAATAGTAGTGGAGTTACTACTGTAGTTAGCGGAGTATCACAGAAGTTCCAGCATTCTGAATGAGATTTCTCCACAATACTCATATACTTTAAAAAATATGTAGGATGGTCCCGCAATGAAATGGCAGAGAGGTAAAATAATATGAAAACTTGAAACTCCCACTTTCATGGGATTGAGCAAATTAATGGACTTTACTGTTGTTCAATCTCTGACACAATGTATTTGTAGTAACTCTTAAATAACTTAATATACTCTCTTCATATATTTCAAATTAAACTTGCAAAGATCAGCTATTTTTCAACAAAGACAAAAATAAGAAAAAATAAATATTCTGGCATTTACAAATATAGATATTTAATGAAAGCACATATTAAGCCAGTAAATGCTTTTAAATTAAGAATATAACTTGCCTCAACAACGTTCATTGCTTGAAAATTAAGAAATTCCCAAATGTACCCTGGATGTTTATGAAGCCAACTCTCATAATTCCTTTCATGTCTGATGACAGCCTGAAAATTTTACTCAATTTGACATAATAGCATTGTTCTTTCCCATTATAGCCTGGGATTTGGCACCTCAGGCTTGCTTTAACACCTTAAGGGTTGATTATCAGGGTTGATCATCTACCTCAACAGCACTTTTCTGCACTAACCACATGTCCCTCAATGTCATTGGTATCTAGTAATCTATCGAGCTCTATCTTGAACATACTCAATGACTGAACTTCCTCTACCTTCTGGGGAAGGGAATTTCAAAGATTCACTACCATCTACCCTTATCAGGAGAGAAGGAAGCCATGTAAAAAAAGCAGTATATTAATGACAGGTGATTTTAATATTTATATAGATTGGAATAGTCAGAGTATCAGAAGTAGACACAAAGAAGAATTCATAGAATGCATTCAGGATAATTTTTAAGGGGAATACCGCTGTGAGTAACTGACCCCCGACCAACCTGTAAATCACTCACTGCCTTGGCCTATTTTGACTGCCTTGGTCAGGTCCCACAACATCCTTGAAAGCTGTGAGACAATGCTGATTAAATGTGAACTGAAGACAGATGAATGTTATTCTATAATCACTGGACTCCTGATTACTGGACAAATCTATTGGGTGGGTTCCTATTTCATTAATGAAATCTACCAACTTTCAAAAAAACTGTTACTTATTCCTCTCACTTCTTGTGCAGTTGATGTTTGAATCAATATATGATTAAATTTTCAGATTTGTGTTCACTTAAATGTGTAGCAGGCTGCTCCCATGACCCACAACATGATCACCATTCTACATCTTACCTACTGTGTTAGGATCCCTAATTCACTGATGGTCTTCCACACTCTCCCTGCTCATTTGAACCTGTTTACGTGACCATCAGTATCCCTATTTTAACCTTGGACCCCCTGACTATTGAGGTACCATTGTTGGCCCTACACACTTCCTATATTGAGGCCAGGGTGACCAAAACTTGCCTTGACACTCCTTTGAATTATCTAATCCCCACCCTGTCATACTGGATACCATCCTATTATATTCAGCTACCCCTACGATTGTGTCCATTCCTTTAGTCAGTGAATAACAGAAGACCAGTCCCCAGACCCAAGCTGCCTGCAAACTTGATGATGCTGTGTACAGATCCTTAAAAAAAAAACTCCTGGATTTTATAACCCACCTCCAGACTGACTATAACCCATTTCCCAGATTGAATTGGCAAGATGACTCTGATTAACTAAACTGCAAGGCTCTTTTTTTTTGTTTGACTCCAGAACTTACCATGGCTCAATCCCCTTACTGAAATTGAACCAATTCATGAATTATTGCAATCTCCTGATTGCCTGTGGCCAAAATTCCAAGGCTGGAAATCGCCCAGCCCTGGACTAACTGTGATGGCAACCCCTAACTAACTGGAGTCCACCATTACCCCATTTAATATGTTGCCCCTTTTCCTTTCACATGTCTCTCTGCTCTTCAAGCACATGCACTGTAATTGCTGTGTTAGCTGCTGGTACATACACCATCTCTGATGGTGATGCAGTACCATGCTGTACAGTGACATGTGTTGTACGTTTCATATCAATTCCTTGCTGTGCTCCTGGCTCTCTGTCTGCAGTAGAGTGACTGTCCCTCTCTGCGACCAGCTACTGGCATGCCATCCTGCAGTGAAATGCCTTTATCAGATAAAAATTGCTGTGTAACCCTGTCACTAAAGTGTCCATTGTGAAGTTGAGACTAGTGGGCTGCCATTCTCCAGTTGGGTAGAATGATGGACCAGAGACATATCCTGCTTTAATCCCCATGGAGGGGCCTGCTAATAGTTGTAGAGGACACAGAGAAGGTTTTGATAACGACATCCTCCACAACCGGAGGACGACCAGCAAAGTTACTAGGTACACCTTTGATTAATGCAGTTGTACTTCTGAAATATTGAATATCCTGTTTGGGCAAAATTTAATTTGGAAATGAAATTACTTCCAATGATTTGTGCAATTAATGAGCCAAAAAATCCATGTAAATAGGCTTCTCACCAACAAAGGAGGGAGAACTGCATTGAGAAAGCTAATCTCACTGGTAACAATCTGGTTTTGGAAATGTCATCTGATTAACTCATCACGTCATTATCCTTACCATAGACACTTGATGTGAATAAGTAAACTGCTAAAACATAAAACGATCAAAAGGTGTAATAGCAAATCTGATAGAATCCAGTTTAATGATGTTTATAAGCGAACACAAATATCTAAGAAAATATGAATATCTATGAATATCTAATAACTTGTATATATTAATATTTGAAGTAGATATTTGCTGAAATCCCCGAGCAAACATGACACTTTCCTCCAGTAGGAAATCTGTATGTTTTGGAAAGGACCTTCTGATGCTTTACAATACTTCTGAAATCTCCAGTGAAAGGATCTAATTTTTATTTTGTTCTGACCCCCCCTGCTTTGTAATCCTTTGTGTTAGCCTCTGTACAGTTTCCCCTTGTTTTCATGGGATGCAGTATCATTATTTCTTACTCGGTATTCAGTAAAACTTCCTTTCTGAAGTTGAAAGCTTAGTGAATTTGCTAATAAAATTTCTTAACTATTATTTGGGATTAGAAGAATTCAGAATATTGGAGCTGATTACTATTAAATAGAGAATGACTGCAGAAAGCTAGAGAACAGTAGGATTTGAGAATCATCATTCAGGAACCACAAAATACTAGCATCCAAGTTCAATGGGTAATAGGGACGGCAAATGGAATATTGACCTTTGAAATAAAGGGAATTGAGTATAAATGAAAGGCGATTTTGCTCAAACAATACAACGCACTAGCCAGACTATGGCTGGAATACTGTGAGCCGTTTTGTATCCCTTATCTAAGAAAACGTATTGTGATATTGGACACAGTCCAGAGAAGGTTCCTTCGGCTGATCCCAGGTTTGGAGGAACTCTCTTATGAGGAAATGTCAAGTATGTTGGGCCTATACCCATTGGAATTTAGAAGAATGAGAGGCAACATTATTGAAGCATACAAGATTCTTCGGGACTTGACAGAATAGCTGTGGAAAGACTGTTGCCCCTCGTTTGAGAACAGTCAGCGTAATCTCAGAATAAGCGTCACAAGTGTAAGACAGAGTAGGAGGAATTTCTTGCCAGCAAGTAGGGAATTTGTGGATTTCTTTACCACAGAAGGCTATTGCGGTCAGGTCTAAGTGTATTCAAGGTGCAGATATACAGAGTTTAATTCATAAGAGAATAGGGGTTGTGGAAAAAATATAGGAAACTGGAGTTGAGGATTTTCAGATGGCTATAATTTTATTGCATTAGTAAGCTTGATGGGCTGAATAGCCTAATTCTGCTCCTCCATCATATAATTTCCTGATGGTCCATGTTATTTTCATAAAGGATAATAATAATAGATGTTTAATGATCACAAGATAAAAAGATTTGGAGCCTAAAAGAGATGTTTTGTTCATTATGATTTATAATATGCTCATACATATATCAATCTAACTAAAATATTAGAATTTGTGTGCATATGGTTAAATATAGGTGTTACATTTTTTAAAAATGTTCTTTGACATATAAAAGCAATTTGCATCACCTTCAATTTTTAATGGATTTCTTTTGAAGCAGCAAATTACAAAATATGAAAAATGTGTTGAGATAACAAGGGTAAGATTAAGGTTGTGCAGCAGGGTTATATTTTGTATTAACTTCAGCCATTCTGAATGAGTGCACAATAAATATTAAGTTATTTACTACATTCTGTAGATTGCCATGAGCTTTATTATCAGAATGACGAATGATCTGTCAGTTTTAATAGGATAGTCCACTGTCAAGATTTTATTTTGTTATGCAGACAAGGTTCAGTAGCCATTCAGTCAGTATAGTAATAAAAGACAAAAGATTATAATGAATTTCAATTACAAATAGATTATGCTTAATGAGAAACATGTGTAGTGAAGGCATTGCTATGAAAATGAATACACCACCAGCACTAAGTGATAATTCATGTCGCAATTGATGTCATCAGTTTTTCCAATATCACACCAATATTAATGAGTGGTTGCATCTAAGTATTATTGCTAAAGGAAATATATGTATTCATTGTTTATTACAGGTAGGAGCCTACCAGAAATAATAACAAAAATGTGCTGGAGAAACTCAGCAAATTTGACACCATTTGTGGTAACAGGTTGAGTTCAAGATGTCTCTTATTTGGAACTGAAGAGAAAGATGGAGAAATTATGGCTTTCAAGCTGTTGAAAAATATGTTGAGGAGCTTTGGAAGGGAAGGAAAGGACAGGAAGGATTAGAGGTTGAACAAGATTTGAAATCACATATGCCATAGGGCAAAGGAAATGGTTATAGAAAGGGAATTAGGTCAAGATTAGACGTTAATGCAGAATCTAGATCAGCTCCACTGAAAGCAAAAAAAAAGATGAGAGTGAGGGGATGAGGGAGAGGATATTGATGGGAAAGGCAGAAGAAAAACTCTTGATAACAGATTTCATTGACTGAAACTGTTGAACTCTATGTTAAGTCAGAAGGTTGCAAATTGCCTCGACTGAAAATGAGGTTTTGGTTGTACAGTTTGCATTGGACTGCTCTAGTATCCTGCAGCAGTCCTAAGACAGACATGCTAGCATGAGGGCAAATGTGTATTACAATGGCAGGGGGTTGTATGCCCATCATCTTCCCACCACCGTGCCATCTTTCCAGCAGCAACACTCAGCTGGAACCCAACTGACACACTGGATTGGCCAAGTAAGAGGCTCTACCCTATTTCTTGTAAATTTTACTGGTGCTGCATGAGAGTATGGCTCCATTTGGGGAAATAAAGAATTGTGACCTCCTGATGGGTTTCTGGAAGGAGAGAGACTACCTTATGGGTCCTCTTTGACCTATAGAGGTAGCCCCCTTTCCCCCATCCTCCCCCCCAGTTGTAATGGCTGCCTTCTGGTAATATGCTTTCAGCCATTACTGCCTCATAGGAAGATGAAGAGAAGGAAATATTGACTTAGGTGAGAGGGATAAAAAGAAAGCTGCAATTTAAAATATTAGATCTTTCTCAGAACATTTTCTCACATAAATGAATATTTGGGTCAGAGAGGTTAATTGGCATGGATTAACAATTAATACATTGTTGAAAAAATACTATTCCTATTAACTACTAGACTCCACTTTGTATGGTATGTTTAGTGTGAGTTTTGCAAGGGTAGGCTGGTTGGATGTAGTCGATGTCGAGAGTATGGTGCTGGAAAAGAACATCTGGTCAGGCAGCATCTGAGGAGCAGGAGAATCAATGTTTCAAGCATAAGATCTTCATCACAAGCACCACACTTCATCACAAGCATCTTAAGCACCACACTCTTTACTCTGACCTCCAACAGCTGAAGTCCTCATTTTCTCCCTGGATGTCGTCAATACGTTGCTTGTTATGTTGTTTGATATAACTTGACTGTCTTTGGGATTTGTGGCCTACAAACCTAGCATCATAGTAGCAGTGAAGTTTGCATACAAAATTCTGCATTTGTGGGTAGGCAGAAAATGATTTTGGCTTGATGGCAGTATGAGGTGGTACCACGTGTATTGCATCTGCATAGTAACAGCTAACCTCACCTGTTTCCCATCTGCCTGTAGTTGAAAAACATAATACACAGTGTTACAAATGATCCTGTGATTGGACATAATTTGCTGGATAATACTGAATATGTGAAGAATTACATTGAAAACTAATGGGTACCCTGTTCTTTGTGGACAGAATGAACACATTCATGCATTGCACCTGTTTCAAATCAACAAAATAGTTGCCTGCCATTCTCTTATGCATTTATCAGGGCAATGCCTTGACCAACTAGATGGTATTTTTAATTTAACCAAAGCTTGGCAGTTTACTGTCAGTCAGTATTAACCAGTGCATTCTCCTTGACATCACCTCTATCAGAGTTATTTAACAACTAATTTAAACTTTCTTCTCATAAATAAAAAGTACTATTTTTTCTTCACTTTGGTATTTCTTGTGATTTGCCTTGTGAGTGATAAAAGAAAAACATTGACCAAATGTGTCCTATCTCAGCAATATTTATTCATATTGAAATCTATATACATCTGTATTTCCCATGTTTAAAATTGTTAGATCATATTCAAAAGTTAGCAATTTAATATAGTTTTTGCTAATATGAAAAAATGTATCATAACTGAAAATAATATGATTATGTATATTAACTGAATTTTAACAAAGACGTAGTCAGGTTTTGCTAAATGTCTGATATTGTCCATGCAGGTTTACAGTTGTGTGTATAATCACAGTCAATAATCAATAAAATAAACCTGAATAAAAAATTTCCCCAGCATCAGTTAAAAGTAAAAACACAGTCTGTGGGAATTTCCGTGTTTATTATCCTGGTTGTGTTTTTTGACAGTCTTATTGTGCAGTAGTTTGAAGTTTAGCAGAAAGAAAGAACAGTTAATCTAAACCAAATCTAAACTAGGGTGGCACAGTGGCATAGTGATTAGCACTGCTGCCTCACAGCGCCAGAGACCCAGGTTCAATTCCTGCTTCAGGTGACTGTGTGGAGTTTGCGCATTCTCCCCGTGTCTGCGTGGGTTTGCTCCAGTTTCCTCCCACAGTCCGAAGATGTGCAGGTTAGGTGAATTGGCCATGCTAAATTGCCTGTAGTGTTAGGAGTAAATGTAGGGGTCTGGTGGTCCTTTTATCATTTTATCTTAGCCTGCTGGATCCCTACCTTTTATCTTAGCCTGCTGGAACATTTCCGACGCCCCTCCCCCAAGTCCCTCCTCCCTACCTTTTATCTTAGCCTGCTGGACACACCAGCCTCATTCCTGAAGAAAGGCTTATGCCCGAAACGTCGATTCTCCCTGGATGCTGCCTGGCCTGCTGTGTTTTGCCAGCACCACATTTTTCAACTCTGGTCTCCAGCATCTGCAGTCCTCACTTTCTCCTTGTTGGGCCGAAGGGCCTGTTTCCACACTGTAGGGAATCTAATCTAATCTATTTATTGAGATTTAAGTAAAGATAGGTCAGAATATTATAGAGTTCTAACTAATTGCTGTTAACGTTTCAAAACTGATGTTTGGTAGGCTTTGAGATGCCCAGAAAATTAAACAAATATTTATCAAGTGGAGTTGAATCATGCAAATTAATTCTACTAGACAATATAAACGTTATCCCCAGACATAGAAAATCTTACATAGGTGCATAAAACTGGTCTGTAGTCATATGCATTTCAGTTCTTGATCCCTGTATCCAAAAAATCATTGAACAAATTAGACTTTAAAAAAATATAAAAAAGATGAGAATGAATAATTTTCATTATACTGCAATAAAAATCCTTGCTACTTGTCTTGCATGAATCAAAATTAGCTTTCCATGAAGAAATTATGGTATCGATGCCAGATAAAAGTGATAGTCTTTGTACTTGGCAATGAATGATCATATTTCAAATCATCAAGATATCTCTACTGCAAGATGATATTTTAAAAGCTCCAGAACTTAAATCCATGGACATTAATTTTCATCTTATTAAGAATTATTTTATAAGTTCAAGTGTAATTTAATGGATTCATTAGAAATATGGTGATAAAGACAACCTAATAATTATTTGATCTTACTCAATCTCAACTAACAGATCTGAAGCAAAAATACATAGTTAGCAAGACAATTTGGAGTGAAGTTAAGTGAATCATGGCTAACTGACAGATATCAAATCAATAGCCAACTACTATTGCATGTATGTCACTGCTGAAAATAATTTACCATTTTCATCTCTTGAACACAGAGGCTGGCATAGGCATTGAAGAAATTCAGTCTTCCGATTTGCTGCGGTTGTTTTTACAAAATCTTTTATATCTGTGAGGAAATCCAACAGAATTTCCCCATTTTCTTTCCATCAATGAAATACTCAGTAACATCCAAGTCAGAGGAAATTGTATAGATCTGATGTTTTAGTTTCAATGCAACAAATACTTAGTAGACATCAAGGCACATTCTGACTGCAAAACAGGATCTACATTTTTTCCAAAGTAAATGATGTCTGCTCTCATCTGTTAATAATATTGGAAATATAATTGAAAAATAAAATACATGTAGTATAGGTTTCTTCTACAAATTATTTGCCTGCATTTTGATAGAGTTTTCAATTATTCTTGCTTTCCAGGAAAGAAAGTATCCTACTGAAATGTTTATCTGCTATTCTCACCAAAGAAAGACAGTGCATAATAGAAAGTGTTTGAAAACCCTAGCAGGTCTGATACCATCTGAGGAGAGAGAAACAACATTGATCTTTGGAGACCAACACAAATCTTCCAAAGGACTGAAGGGTCTGGAAAAGTGATAGTCTTTGTGCTTATTGAGAAAAGAGGAAGGAGGAGCAAGATGGTAAATGTGCACGAACAAAAGAAAAAGGAGTGCTAATGGTCATGAAGAAGTGATCTATGATGTTAGTGAAGGATTAGTGTTAATGGTGAGTACTAATAGCAGAAAATTAGTCATCTCCATTGTAACAAACCCAGGCAAACAGATATTGAGATATAGATGGAGAAAGGGGCACCTAAGTTGGAGTACAGAATTCATATTCTGAAATTGTTGAATTCGATGTTGTGCTCTGAAGTCTGAAATGTCGAAGAGAAAGTAATTGTTGCTCTTCCAGTTCGCATTAGGCTACTCTGGAACACTGCAGCAAGCCGTGGACAGAAATTTGTATTGAAATTGCAATTGACCAAGGTAATTCTTGCGGACAGAGCAGTTGTGTTCTGCAAAGCAGTTATTCAGTCTATCTCTGGTCTTGCCAATGTAAAGGAGATTGCATTATGACCAGCTAATACAGTAGACTAGTTTGTAAGAAATACATGTAAGTTGCTGCTTCAACTAGAAGATATGTTCAGGGCCTTGGACGGTGAGGAGGGCAGAGTAAAGGGGCAGAATTACACATTCAATAATTATAAGCGAAGGTTTCATGGGGTTTGAAAATATGTTGGGAATGCCAGAGGGCTAGATCAGTGTGTCAAACAGGGAATGGTCTCTGTGGAATTCTGATGGTGGGCGTAGAGGAAGATGTGTTTGGTAGTGGTGCTGGAGCTAGTGGAAATAGGGGAGATAATGATTTGAAGGCAGAGGCTGGTGGGGTGAAAGGTGAGAGCGAAAAAACCCTGTGAAGGAGGGGAAGGGGTGAAGGAGATAGAAATGTGGGAAATAAGTCAAAAAATGGTTGAGGTGCCTTTTAGACATAATGGTAGGGTGGGAGAATGGGATGGGCATTCTCAGTTTCAGGAAACAGGAAGACATGTCAGAAGCATCCTTGTATAAGGTGGCATCGTCAGAACAGATGATCCTCTGCCCCTGACCGTTTGCATCCCATGAAGTTAAAGGGAGTGACTGAAGAGATTGATGATGCCTTGATAATCATCAATACTGTGAAACATCCATAGATTCTGGAATGACTCCTGCACCTAGGACACTTATGAATGTCAGACCACTATTTAAGAAATGTGCGAGATGAAAACAGGGAACTACAGAACCATCATGGTAAGGAAAATGCTAGAATCCATCATAATGGATGTAATAAATGGACCCTTGTATACAAATTAGCTTATTGGGCATAGTCAGCGTGGATTTGTGAATGGTAGATCATATTTGAGAAACTTGTGGGAGTTTTTTTGAGAATGGTACTGACAAAAATTATATGGGGGAGTCTATAGATGTAGTAAATTCGGACTTTCAGAGGGCTTTTGTTCAGGATTTCCAAAAGATGTTGCTCAGACAAATTAAATCGCATGGTATAGCAGGTAATGTACTGGCATGGATTGAGGATTGGCTAACAGAAAACAGAGAGTAAGAACACAGAGCTACATTGCATCTGGTGCACTATGACGTGTGTGTGTGTGCATGCATACACTGATTGCACCCTTTCCCAATTTGAAGTTAATATAAAGCTTAGCAGGAATGTATGTGCAAGGAAGATGTCAAATTATTTGAATTGATTTAGTTACTGGGTAAGAACATGGAAGATGAAAATTAACATGGAAAAATGGGAGATTATCCATTTTTCTTGTAAGAACAGATGTGCAAAGTATTTCTTACGTAGTTGGAGGTTGGAAAGTGTAAAGGGACTTATGTGTCCTTGTCAATAAATAACTGAAAGTTAAAACGCAATCGTAACAAGCTGGAATGTGAGCCTTTATTGCAAGAAGAATTGAGTACAGCAGAAGTGAAACCTTCCTTCAATTGAATAGGAGATCAGTTAGATCACACCTGGAAAATTGTGTGCAGTCTTGATCTCCTTTTCTCAGGGAAGTTATAATTAGCATAAAGGGGCTGCAACAAAGGTTCACCAGGCTTGTTTCTGAGATGTAAGGAGTTTCTTATGAAGAGAGTTGGGTAAATTGGGTACGTATTCTCAAGAGTTTCAAAGAATGTGAGGTAATCTCATTGAAGCTTGCAAAATACTTACCAAGATAGACATAAAGATTTTCTCCTGACTGGGGAGACCAGATTCCGAGGGCAAAATTGAAAATACCATTTAGGACTAAAATAATAAGAATTTTTTTTACTCAGAGGATTGTGAACCTTTGTAATTTTCTACTCCAAATGGCTGTGGGAATTAAGTTTTTGAGGAAATTTAAAGTAGTGGTTGATAATGTTTTGATTATCGATGGTGTAAACAGTGTAGGTAAAGATATTGGAATGTTTGCGCAGCCACAATTGTATTAAATGGTGGTGGAGACTTGACAGATTGAATAGCCAATTCCTATTCCTATTTTGTGATGCATCAGTCATGCATTTGCAAAGTACAAGTTGAAATAATTTGCAGTCATGTCAAATGCATACAGTGTGCAACTGTGTGGAGTGCAACTTCAGGTGACAATCAATCTTGACCATGTCACTTGTTCTTGCAGGTAGAATCTAGACATCTCTGAGAAGCAGAAGTAATCCCAGGTGACTTTAAAAGAGGCAACTGCACTGCACCAAGCACAAAGCTAATGTAAGACTTCATAAGCTACACAGGGACACTGAACTGAATTCCTCTCAACTTGCTTTATCAGTTCAATGTCAAAAGGTGTTTTACACAATGATGCTTTTCACAGCTTATGCTTGAGACAGCACTGCAGCAGTGGGTCCTTCAAGCCAGACAGGCCTTAATTGACACCCGATTTCAGTTGATGAGACCTGGGTGCAGTAATCGTTCATTGGCTCTAAAATTGTTAACTCTCAACATGCAAACAGTTCTTTTTGGTTCTGAGAGGCAAATGTGCCTCTTGATGGTTTGATTTCTATCTGCTTCTGGTATTAGTGAATACAAGTGAATGCTTTGGACCATTTTAATCTTCCTGAATGTGACGGTTCAACGTGGAACATGATATGAGGCAAGGCTGCATTGAGCACTGGGTAAAAAGTAACAGTGACCTAGAAAGTTATAAGAGGGAATGTGGCTTGATGCTCAAAGTGTGAAATGTGTAAAAACGTGAAGAAAGGTGTTAGCCATGCAACCTGTAGGTCATGAGAGGCATTTGTTTGTGGTTGCTATGCCACTATGTTGCTGGTGACAGGTAATTCCAGACAGCTAATGCTTGACTTGGTGTAGGTCTGGGGATCAAAGATGGCATCAGCACCAAGAATCCCAGGATATCCCACCAGTGATGAATACGTCTGGCTATGGTAAATGGGAGAATCAACAGCATCTGATGAGAGGGGTACTGTAGGGATTTAAGGTGATAATTGAGTGAGAAAACCCATTAGGTCTTGCTAAGAGAAACGCTCCACAAAACTCAACAAAATAAGTCAAAATATGGGAAGATTCAGCTCTCAGAGTTAAAGAAAAATAACATACACACACTATTGTTTTAGTTTCTCCAATCTCAGATATTTAGCACAGAAAACATGCAACAACCCACGTGTTCTTTCTGTATATAATGCTTGAACACCCCATACTGTCTGGAATTGCCCTTTTTTAAACATAAAATTCATTTTGAATTGACTCTATTGACTCTGCTTCATCTATGGTTTATGCAAAGAATTCCACATTCTATCAAGCTTTCTTTTTCTAATCATTAATTATGTCGCTTCATGTTAATATTTCAATAATGGAAATATTCTATCACTACTTATTTTTACATAACTGAAGATTATCAGTTTTCCTCTCAACTGCTGAACAAAAAGTACTAAAGTCTTTCGTTCTAAATGTAAACCTTCATCACTATCACCTGCTGAATGAATGTGCGCTCTGCTTATTCTGTTGCTGTAATCTTTTGTAATAAAATGGCTCAATATGTCCCGAATGTCTTGTGTAAGCTACTCAACATGTTTGTTCAAGTTCCATGTTGCATTTGAGAATCTGATATTAATGTGGTGTCGGGTAGTGGGTTGGGAAATGTTTATTGCCGGAAAGAATGTGCTGCTGATAACAGAAAATTTCCGTAGCATAGGGGCATCTTATTGCATTTGAAATGTCTGGGAAATATGCATGGCAAATCATGGATTAGGATTTAAAGAAACCTTCTTGGAACTTTTATTCCTGCGCCTACATTCTCAATTAGCCAACAATGTTACAGTTACAGAACCGTCTCTAAGTACCTAAAATATATTTAGACTGGAGGCAACTTACCATTTCTAACATATACTCTACGAATATAAGATAATTGAGGGCTAGTTACTAAAAGATGAAAGGTGAACATTGCTGCTTGTTCCAAAATCCAACATTGATGCAATTCTCTGTTTAATCTAACTCCACTAGTCCTTGCCTTCCACCCCACTAATCTCTGTATGCATTGCATTATCCTCCACCATTTCTGCCACCTACAATCAGACTCCACAACCTGAGATATATTTCCATTCTCACCTCTATCTGCATTCTGCAGAGACCATTCCTTTCACAACTCCCTCGTTAGGTCCATGCACCCACCAACCCACCCTCCACTCCTGGCAACTTTCTTCGCCACTGCAAGAGATGTAAAACCTGCGCCTATACCTCCCCCCTCGCCTCTGTCCAAGACCCCATTGGATCCTTCCACATCCAGCAGAGATTTTCTTGCATATCCAAACACCTCATCTACTGTGTCCGTTGCTCTCGATGTGGTCTCCTCAAAATTGGGGAGGCAGGACGCCAACTCTCAGAATGTTTCAGGGAATATCTCTGGGACACATGCACCAAACAACCTCACTGCCCTGTGGTCTACCATTTTAATTCCCCCTCCCACTCCCCAAAAGACATGGAAGTCCTAGGTCTCCTCCACTGCCAAATCCAAACCCTCTGATGCCTGGAGGAAAAATGCCTCGGCTTCACCTTGGGACCCTCCAATCACATAGCATCAATGTTGACATCTCTAGTTTCCTCATCTCCCCTCCCCCATCTCATCCCAGATCCAATCTTCCATCCCAGCACCACGCTCTTGAACTGTCCTACCTGTTCATCTTCCTTCCCACCTATCTGCTCCACCCTCCCTGCATGTGCAGTCCTCACTTTCCCTTAATATAAGCTAATCAATCTTTATGTACTCAGCATTTATTTTTACTCTGTTCCTGGAACCAATCCTTTCATTATAATCTTTTTTTTGTTTGCACACGTAACACACTGTATTTAACTAACCTTCAGGAAGAAAATAAATGGCAGAGATAAAAAGTTTTTAACCTGTAGAAGACTTTGGAAATATTTGGTGGTATTGTATAGATTTCCAAAAAAATAACATCAAGACAAGAAAAAAAAGCTTTCATTCAAGCTAAATAATTATCCCAAAATTGAATAGTTTTATTAATAACTGCAGGTTATGAATATTGTGTATTTTACTTTACTAGAGTAAACATGAGAAAAATTAATTCAGAATTAAGAACATAGATTGCAAGAGAACTATCTAGAAGAAACAATACAAAAAGAAACTTCTGTCTCATGAAAACAATCTTATTTCACTTGTCACAGGATGTTTTGGAACTACAGAATATACATCTATCTTTAAAAGCTGGATTTTAATGAAATACTGTTTTATTTAATGTAAAAAAGGAAAATAGAACAGTGTAAAGTGTCTGAAGAAGTCATATGAGACTTGGTTAAAAATTTCACAACACCAGGTTATAGTCCAGCAGGTTTATTTGGAAGCACTAGCTTTGGGAGCGCTGCTCCTTCATCAGGTGGTGGTGGTGTGTAAGATTGTAAGGCAAAGAATTTATAGCAAAAGTTTACAGTGTGATGTTACTGAAATTATATGCATTGTTTGTTCAGTCTCTAATCTTTCAGAATGAACATGTTGGTTTTAGTTCTTTCATTTATAAATTGCAGAACTTTTTAAAAGTTACATTCTCAAGTGAACTTTAACAACTGGTGTCATGTCGGCCCAAATAATGCATTGAAGGTGTGAGGTGCCCTGGGAGAGATTGTCTGTGCCACAATGTTCAGACTGATTCTCATCTAAAAAATGGATTTACAGAATCTTACATGGATTTGAGCAAAATAAAATGTAATTCTGCAAGTACAAATTCACCCCACAAACTTGTGTGTGTGCGTGTGTGCACGTGTGTGTGTAGTGCACTGGGGTCACCTGTAATGCGACATGAACCCAAGGTCCCGGTTGAGGCTATCCCCATGGATATTGAACTTGGCTAGCAGCCTCTGCTTGGCCACTTTGCAATGTTGCTGGTCCCGATGTCTGCCTTGGAGGACGGTCACCTGAAGGCTCGAGGTCGAATGTCCCAGACCACTGAAGTGTTCTCCGTCTGGGAAGGAACACTCCTGTTTGTTGATTGTTGTGCATGTTCATGCAGTTTTTGAGCAAAATAAAATGTCATTCTGCAAGTACAAATTCACCCCAGGGGGGGGGGGGGGGGGGGGGGGGGGGGGGGGGGGTGGGGGGGGGGTTATGAGTGTCTGTGAGAGAACGTGTGAGTGTGAGTGTAAAGGGGTATAAGTCTATGAGAGGGTGCGTATGTGCGTGTGACTGTAGGAGTGTATGTGTGAGCATATGCACAACAATCAACAGACAACAGGCATCACCAAATCAATACTAGACTTGAAACGTTAACTCTGTTTCTCTCCACAGATGCTGCAAGACCACCTGAGTTTCTCCTGTATTCTCTGTGATTGTTACAATATAATGGTAATTTCTTCCCCTACTTCTAGATGTTGGTGTATGCTGGGCAACTGCTTGTTGAAGTTGACAAACAGCACAATGAGTTAAGTGACCTTTAGGTAGAATACCTCCCCGTGTGCTAGTTGGAAAGTTTTCAATGACCTGGATCATGTGAATGAAATTAAATATTTGGTTTTCTTTCCTCCCTTTGCTTCTGATATTCTTCTGAGTGCATTTGGTGCCACATGAAGGAGGTATTAAGGTCCTGACGCTTTCATAAGTTCAACAAAAAGACAGAATTAGAAGGAATTCACTTTCATTCATAAAGTGCTTGGAAATAGTTTTTGTTTTTGCTATTTCATTACATTCAGGCACACATTTTATTGATGAGGTATGTGTGCTATGCCTGAATGCAGCACTTCATACATTGTCTGTTAATGCTCCATCCTAAGCTGCTTTTCATTGCCTGACATTTTCAGGAGCAGGGTGAGGAAGCAGACTATGTCAACCCCAATAGGAATCAAACCTGTGTTGTTCTGAACTATTCTGAATTACCTGCATTACTCTGAATCATATGTTGACCATCTAGCCAACTTAATTAACTGGCCGGCCCTGAGATACAAGTCTCTATTTTATATTTCCCCTATCACCTTAAACATATGCCCTTGAGTTCTGGAGTCCCGCACCCCAGGGAAAATACCTTGTCTATTTATCCTATCCATGCCCCACATGATTTTACAAACCTCTAAAAGGTCACCTCTCAGCCTCCGATGCTCCAGGGAAAAAGCCCTAGGCTCTCCCTATAGATCAAATCATCCAACACTGGCAACATCCTTGCAAGTCCTTTCTGACCCTTTCAAGTTTCACAACATCCTTCAGACAGGAAGGAGAACAGAATTGCAAACAATATTCCAAAACTGGCCTAACCAATGTCCTTGTCAGCACCAGCATGACCTCCCAAATCTTATACTCAATTCTCTGAACAATAAAGACAAGCATACCAAACGCCTTCTACACTATCTTATCTTCCTGTGACTACTTTCAAGGAACTATGAACCTGCACTCCAAGGTCTCTTCGTTCAGCAACACTCCGTGGGCCTTCACCATTAAGTGTACAAGTCCTCTTCTGATTTGCTTTTCCAAAATGCAGCACCTCACATTTATCTAAATTAAACTCCATCTATCACTCCTCAGCCCGGAATTTATGGAGGCTGGTACAATTACAGCATTTAAATGTCATATGGATGGTTATATTAATAAGAAGGGTTTAAGAGGGATATGGGCCAACTGCTGGCAAATGGGATTCAATTAGTTTGGGATATTTGGCTTGCATGTACAAGTTGATCCGAAAGGCTTTTCTTTGTGCTGCAGCACATCTCTATGACTATGATTTTAAGACCGTACATTGGTATGGAAAAAGAAAAAAACAATGAAGCATGTAGTTTACAGTTCAATGTGATGTATACACTATTGAAAGTCATTAATTGCTTTGTCAAATAGTTTGCATCATCTATCACAAAATCAAGTTACACAATGGATTTGAAATAAAGAGAAAATTTGTAACAGCAGGCACTGAGAAATTCCTTACGCAGGCACCATTTTTCAGCTCAGAAGGAGGTAGTTGAAAATGCTCTCACTCCCCACTATTTTAGGTGACCACAGTCAGCTTTTGCTGAACATGTCCGCCCTCTTTGAAAAATCCATTGACTAGTCTCACTCTCGTGCTCTTCTCCTATAGCCCTGAATTTTTTTTTCCCATTTTCAAGCATTTATCCAATTCCCTTTTGAAAGTTTCTATTGAATGTGTTTTCAACACCTTTCAAAAAGTACACCTCAGATCATTTTAATTCAATGCCTGTCAATCAAACTGTTATCAAATCATATGTGTGAAAGCTGTCCAAAGGGCAGCTGCTGCTGGAAGCTGTTTGGATATCATTTGCATTTGCAATTTTCCTTCTCACCTCTAAAGTGATGGACTGGATTTTATATTTTCCAGCAGGGTGAGAGAAGTGAAGGGGAATCAGAGACTTGCTTGCATGCCATGCCTGCTATCTGACCATGTTCAGTCAAGTATTGGATGATCAGTGGTTATCTAGTGGAAAGAAAGCTAATGAAAGGTCCAAAAGAAACTTGTTTCCTAACCACAAGTCTTCCCCTTTGCACCCTTTCAATGTTGCAGTTATTATACTTGCCTTGCAAGCCGCAATATAGTCAGCTCTTATGACTATGAACCCCATAACAAGTATTTATGGTATTCAGTTTTTTTGTTGCTGCAACATTTGATGTGGAATATGAATCACACCTTGCTGAGATACATAATTTATGGAGAACTAGTACTTTAGTTTGGGACATCAGCAGAAGAGTAATGCTGAGCTCATGATGAGAATTGTAAAGGCTGCCTGTTTTCAGATTCAATTGTCTACTTTTCATTAAAGATGCAAAAATGAACTAAAGCATGACATTAAAAATGTACAGATGTTCTCAACTTCCCCAATAGAATCTGTTACATTAAACCACAACGGGTGGCAGATCTTGTCTACCACCAAACCTTTTTCTGCCTGACCCCTAACAAATGCAGAGAGTAATGGATAATTGACTTGTTAAAAAGCACAATAGCTCATCAATTAATTATTTTTAAAAGGGTGGGCAGACAGCAGATTTAGCACCCAACTCCCAATTTGCCACAAAATCCTGATATTGCAGACATCACCTCCAGCCATAGTTCAGCTCAGAAATGGATTTAACTGAGTTTGATCTTTCACTTTTAGTTCAGAATGTTAATGCTCCTTAACATTCTGGGCTCTTTTCATCTGCTTCTTTTTCTGTTTATTCTTTCCCATCAATCAATTTCTAGTCTCACTCCAGTGTACACACTAAAACGCATCCACAGGATTGTTTGATTGAAGTTAATAAGCACTGGTGTTATGGACTAGGCCAGAACACTCAAAACATTCTCAAGCAGGCAGCCCAGACGATAACTTTGCAGTTTGTTTCAGTGAGTGTGTAGTGAAAATTACCCGGAGTAATTTAGCTAGTTTGACTACCAGTTTTTAAAACAAACAACAATTTATTCACAAAATTACACAATGAAACACAAAGAACAGAATAAAGAATCCCTACAGAACTCAGTCTATTCAACCCAGACTTAATTATGCTGTTCCAAATATACACAACAGTCCCAATAAACAAACCCATTAAACACAGTAAAAATGAAACAAAGGCTTACAGGTTGAAATTAGGAGGGCAGAAGGTGAGAGAGTCTAGCAGCCTGTTTCCACACAGCCCACTGTTGAACCCCCTCTAGTTCTGGACTAAACTGCTCATCTGGAGAGCTGGCCATGCCCGCTTAACTTACAGGTTACTCTTATAAACATAAAAGCTTTGGCCTAAGACTCATCTGTTGCGTATAAACAAAAAGGCCTTTCATCTGTGTAACAAGCCCAGCCGTTTCAGAGCCCGGAAAGTTTTATGACCTCTCTGAAAAAAATCAAGGACACAGTATCCTTGAGAAAAGGAACAGCTTTTAGAGAAAAAAGGACCAGCTTTGTGACACTTAACAACATGCATGGCTATGCCCCCTTGACCTACACAGGTTACTTCTAAAAACATAAAAGCTTTGGCCTAAAGACTCATCTGTTTACAGAAAAAGTTTACAGAAAAAGCCCGGAGTGTTTTATGATGTCTCTGAAAAAAAATCAAGGGCACAGTATCTTTTTCTGAAGCTTTTAGGAGCTTTGTGACACCTCCTCCCTTACAAAAATGAACCACCATATTCAAATATGGCTTCATTTTTAAAACCCTTAAAAAAAACTGGTTAGTTGTCTAAAACACATATACACTATACTAACTATACACATGCAAACATGCACAACCATTTGCAATTTCAGGCCATGGCACACCCGCCACCGAATACCTCTATATTTCATCCGAGTCTCAATCACGCTTTCACGATCTGCCACTTGCACAATTGTCAAATTGAACGGCTGCAACAACAAGCTCCATCTAAACAGTCTGGCATTTTTGTTCATAAATTTCTTCACAAATTTCAATGATCAGTGTATACAATTGTCTCAGATGCACTGCTGGTAATATAAACACAGAAATATTGTAATGCTAACACCAAGCTCAAAGTCTCTTTCTCTGCCATTGAATATTTCTGTTGATGAATGTTCAACATCCTGGAAAAATACCCGATGAGTCTTTCTATTCCGTCGTCATCCTCCTGCAGGATCACCGCACCGACACCCACATCACTGGCATCGATAGCCACCTTGAAAGCCTTTGTGGAATCAGGTGTGGCTAATACTGGGGCAATGCTTTACAAAGTTTTTAGGCTGTCAAATGCCTTTTGACGGTCCACTGTCCTTTTTTGACGTCTCTCCCTTTTTTAACAATTCGATGAGTGGAGCAGCCACACTACTAAAATTTGGCATAAACGTTCGGTAAAATCCATTTAATCTCAGGAACCGTAGTACTGCTCTTTTCATCAAGAGTATGGGAAGTTCCTCCATTACTTTCATTTGCATCCTATGGGGCCATTTGTCTGTGTCCAATAAGATGACCCAGGAAGGTGACTTGGGCTTTGGCAAATTCAATTTTAGCTAGGTTTACCACCAAACCTTCCTTCCGAAATCGATTGAACAAGTCCAATAAATGCTGTAAATATACCTTCCATGAGTGACTAAAAATCACCAGTTCATCAATGTAAACATACAGTTAGGTAACCCAGTATTAAACTTATGTTAATCTCTGAAATACAGCCAGAGTTTTTCATACCAAATAGCATGACTTTGAACTGATATAGTCCATTTGGTGTGACGAAAGCTGAAATCGCCTTTGCTCTTTCTGACAGAGGCATTTGCCAGTAGCCTCTGAGCAAGTCTAACTTAGAAATGTGAGTTACTTGTCCCACTTTTTTGACACAGTCCTCCAACCGTGGAATTGCATATGCATCAGGCTTTGTAATAGTGTTGACTTTGTGATAGTCCACAATAACCATTGTGTACTATCTGGCTTTGACACCATGACAATGGGTGAGCTCCAGTCACTGTAACTCACTTCGATTATGCTACCTTGGAACATGCATTTTATCTCATGTTGAACCTGTGCCAACTTTAGAGGGTTATGCCGATAAGGATGTTACTTAATTGGAACAGCATCTCCTATTTCTACACCATACACGATTAGGTTAGTACTTCTCAGTTTATTTACACATATCTCCCCATGTGATAGTAATAACTCTTTCAGGTCATTTTGATTTTCTTGTGAAAGTTAACTTAATAATTATCCCAATTTTTGACAACTTCCTTATTGTCCAATTTGATTTGAGGAACGTCCAATCAGAACTTGGTTCTTCCTTCTGTGCTGTAATCATGAACATCTTGTCCTCTTGCTTTCCTTCCCAATCAAAATAGTTTTTGAGCATATTCACATTGCACACTCTGTGAGATTTCTTCCGGTCTGAACTCCTTATCAAGTAGTTCACCTCACTTAATTTATTCTCGATTTGATACGGTCCACTAAATCTTGTTTTTAAAGGCTCACCTATCACTGGAAGTAAAACCAATACCTTATCCCCAACTGCAAAATTGCAAATTTGTGATTTCTTATCCACTTGCTATTTCATTGTATGCTGTGATACGTTTAAATACCGTCTAGCCAACTCTCCAGCTCTATTTAGTCATTGTCCAAAATTTGACACATAGTCCAAATGTGTGGTCTCTGAATTCTGGCTTATTAATTTCTCCTTAATCAATTTTAGCGATCCTCTTACTTCATGCCCAAAAATGAATTCAAATGGACTGAATTTGGTCGATTCAGTTGGTGCATCTCTGATTGCAAAAAGTACAAACGGAATTCCATTATCCCAATCATCTGGATAATCCTGACTATAAGCTCTCAACATGGTCTTTTATATTAGATGCCATCTCTCTAGTGCTCCCTGCGATTCTGGATGGTACGCAATAGATTTGAATAGCTCTATTCCCAAGTTATCCATAACCTCCTTAAATAGCTCAGATGTGAAGTTTTATCCTTGATCTGACTAGATCTCTATTGGTTCCTTAAATGTTGGAATAGATATTAAGGGTGCAGGTTTTATTAGTGCCTGTGGTTTTCTGATTAGCTGACATGTATGATATATCTGGCAAAATTCAACTACACCCTTTGTGTAGTCCAGGCCAGTAAAAATGTCTTTGTATTTTAGCCTGTGTTTTCCTCACTCCTAAATGACCTCAAAGCAGTAGCTCATGCACTACTCAGATCACCTCCTTTCTCTACCCAACTGGCAAAACAATTAGATGAATCTCTGTCCATTTCTCATCTGCTTGAATATGTGATGGTCTCCATATCCTCATTAAGGCATCATTTGTTAAGTAATAACACACAGGATGCATTTGCTTCCCTTTTCTGTATATGCCTTTTGATATAACTGTTATAAATTCTCATATTTCTGCTGTAACTCAATAAGCTTAGCAAGGCTAAAGATACTTATTTACTTGCTCCTGCTCTGTCCCATTTATCTGATCAAAAGAAGTCCCTGATAAAACGATGTTAGCTTCCTTAAACATGCCTTGTGATCTCTCCTGCTTCAGCCCTGATAAGCTATGTTAGCTTCCTTAAGTGTGCCTTTTGTTCTCTCCTGCTTCAGCTTGTGCCTCTGTGATTTTCTGACCACACAATCTGGGAAATTTCCTGAATAAACGTCCTACATTTCTTCAGTTGCCTGCGTCTCGACTAGCTTTTCAACTAGAGTAGGCAGCACACCTACCAGTGAATCAGTTATATCATTTGCAAGGACAAATTGTATTCCTGGAGCTGAGAGTTTGTCCAGTGCTCCTCCACAAATTCTCCACTCTTTTCTGGACTCTCTAGCCTCACCTTATGTAATTGAGCACTTTTTGTTTCACCATGAATTCCTGTTACCAGTACCTTCTCTGGCAATCGTTCTTCAGGAGTATATATCTCCTCATCCTTCAGCATCACAGACTGAGAGGATCCTGTGTCCCTTAATATTGTAACTTCTGTACCTGCTACTCCTGGCCCTGCATGTATATTTTTAAAGCAGATCTGGCACTTCCTCCTTAACAAACCTCTGATCATTTTGTACACTATGAGGCAATTGTCTAACTTCTCTTATGCTTTTTGTTACTAGTCCAACAAAACTCCTAGACTTGTCTGGTTTTCTTACATCTGGCTTTCTACTAGCAACCAACACTGTGATGTCATGTAGTCCACTTGATTTTTATGAAAACACCGGAGCATTTTAACTCATTTGTCCCCCTCAAGGATTTCTTTTTTATCCTGTGGTAAGTTATCCTTATGATCTTCACTGAGATCTACCTTTCCCTTTCTATGTGAGGATTTCTCTTTGCCCCAGTTTCTATCCCTCATGGAAATTGATTCTGGAAGCCAAACTGTGATTTATGGACCAGCTCATAATCATCAGTCCCTTCCTATTCTAACCTTGCCATTTTAACTCTCTGCTCTTCCACATGAGTCTGTGCTGCTTCAGGCAGAGAATTTTTTAATTCCTCCAAAATAATTACTGCTCTAAGGGCATCGTAGGTTTGCTCTATTTTTAAAACTTTTATCCATCTATCAAAATTACTTTGTTCGATCCTTTCAAACTCAATGTAAGTTTGACCAGGGTCCGCCCTTAGATTCCTGAAATGTTGTCTTTCATTTCTGCTACAGGTTGATATGCACTTAAAATGGCTTTTTTCACCTCCTGTTACTCCCCAGATACCTTCTTTGATAGTGATGCAAAGACCTTACTACACTACGTGCAAGTTTTGTTTTGATAAACAAAACCCACATGGTCACTGACCACTGCATTTGTTTAGCCACTTTTTCAAATGAAAAAGACTTTCACATTTTCTCATCAAATTTAGGCAATGCTTGAACATACTTATATAGATTCTCATGAGGCTTTCCTTCAGCCTTCATCTCCATCCTTTTAAGCTGACTTTCCTTTTTAAGCTCTGGATTATTGGTGCTGGAAGAGCACAGCAGTTCAGGCAGCATCCGAGGAGCAGTAAAATTGACATTTCAGGCAAAAGTCCTTCATCAGGAACACCTTTTTAAATGTCAGTTTCTGAAGTTCAAAGTCCCTCCCTTTTTCTTTCTCTTCTGCTTTTAACTGTAACTCAAGCTGTTTCATTTCTGCTGCCCTTTCCTTATCCCTTGCCTCTGACTCAAGCTACTTCATTTACAATTGAATTTTTGCCATGTCTACAGATTCTGATGGTTTCTCCAGCAATTTTAGATGTTAAGCTACTGCTGAAATTATCTCTCCTTTCCTCACAGAAGCAGGCAGATCCAATCCCAGCTGGTCTGCTAATTCCTACAGCTTGGTCATATTAACCTTTTGCAAAACTTCCAAAGTGACTGCCTCCACTTCCAGAAAACTCTTGGCGACTTAAAGAGCCATTATTATCTCAAGCTTTGTCTACCCAACCCAACCAACACCTGAAATAAAGACACTAGCACTGACCACTCGCTGTTTAAAATCCCGCAAAGAGCTCCCAATCTGTTATGGACTAGGCCAGACCACTCAAAACATTCTTAAGCAGCCAGCCCAGACCATAACTTTGCAATTTGTTTCAGCAAGTGTACAGTGAAAATTACCCGGAGTAAATTAGCGAGGTTGACTACAAGGTGTTAAAATAGACAACAATATATTCACAAAATTACACAATGAAACACAAAGAACAGAATAAAGAACCCCTACAAAACTCAATCTATCCAAACTAGACTTAATTATGCTGTTCCAAATATACACAACAGTTCCAATAAGCAAACACTTTAAACACAGTAAAAATGAAACAAAGACTTACAGGTTAAAAGTTAGAAGGGCAGAAGGTGAGAGAGTCTAGCAGCCTGTTTCCACACAGCCCACTGTTGAACCCCCTCTAGTTCTGGACTGAACTGCTTAGCTAGAGAGCTGGCCATGCCCACTTGACTTCTATAAACATAAAAGCTTTGGCCTAAGACTTATCTATTGCATATAAACAAAAAGGCCTTTCATCTGTGTAACAAACCCAGCCATTTCAGAGCCTGGAATGTTTTATGACCTCTCTGAAAAAAATCAAGGACACAGTATCATTACGAAAAGCTTTTAGAAAAAAAGGACCAGCTTTATGACACTTAACAACATGCATGATGAGGTAATCATAGATATTTAAAATTCAAAATGGGACATTTACTTTCTCAGAAAAAAATGGTTACCTTACCTTTACAATTGGTCACTATCACTAGTTTTGAGATTGATCAAAAGGATAAAGATGTTTTATTTACATTGCCACAAACCAATGGGTGTTTTCAGCTGGACACTCATATTTCATGTAAGTATTTAAGTTTAAAAATAAACTATCTTTGTATTTGGAGATATGCTCAGGATTAAGCTCCAACACTTCATTTTGAATTGAAAGACCTGGATATTTAGATGGAATTCTGCCAGGTTTTTGTAAGTCTATTTGACCTGAATTGTAAAACAGAATATTTATGAATTCTTCTTTCTACTTGAAGTAATTAGGCTGTGTTAAAACTGCTCAGAATTTAATTGTTCATGTATATTGTTTAATTGTTCTCTAAACCATTTTCATTGAATTGCAAACACTTCTATTTTTTTTGAAAACAATGCTACTAAACTGTTTACATTGAAGTTTGGATTGGGCCAATAATTTGAGGCAATACAGTGGTTCAGAGATTAGCACAGCTGCCTCACAGTGCCAGGAACCTTGGTTCAATTCCAGTCTTGGGCGACTGTCTGTGTGGAGTTTACACATTCTCCCTGTGTCTGTGTGGGTTTCCTCCGGGTGCACGGGTTTCCTCACACAGTCCAAAGATGTGCGGGTTAGGTGGATGGGCCATGCTAAATTGCCCCTAATGTCCTGGGATGTGCAGGCTGGGATGGGTTGGTCATGGGGGTGAGGAGTTGGAGGAATCGGGTGGGATGCTCTATGATGCAAACTCAGTGGGCCGAATGGCCTGCTTCCACACTAGGGATTCTATAAAGAAATAGACAATGTACTTTAGATTTTGCCAAATTTGGAAAAATGGCTATCAAAATGAAATCATTTTGTAATTTGAGCAAATTGTTTTTTCTCAAATTGTTGAGTTTTTGTTTGAGCATGGGAACTGATGAATCCCTTTTATCATTAAACCTAATTCTGCTGTTATTCGAATAACAATATTGCAATTGTTTATTAGCAGACTACTCTCCTCAAGGATAATGTTGTGCTCATCCAAATTTAATTTGACATATTTCCACTCATGACAAGAGTACAACTAGAGGCCATCAATATAAATTTTTAAAATTCTTTCACAGGATGTGGGTGACATTGGTGATGCCACCATTTGTTGTCATTCCAGTCACTAGAAATTCTGAAAAGAGAATGGAAGCGAACAGACCACCTGACATCAATCTTGGCATCAGAAACAACAATGAACTGTGCCAAAATGCAGCAAGACCTGGTCATTATCTAGGCTTGGGCTGAAAAGTGGAAAGTAACATTTGCACTACACAAATGCAAGGCAATGACCTTCTCTAACAAGTGAGAATCTAACCATCATTTGTTGACATTCAATGGTGTTACCATCACTCAATCCCCATCATCAACATCCTGCGGGTTACTGTTGACCAGAAACTGAAGTTGATTAACTGTAGAAATATAAAGGCTACAAGAGCTGTTAGAGGCGAGGAATCCTGCAGTTAGTAACTTATCTCCTGCTCCTCAAAGCCCACCCACCATCTAGAAGGCACAAGTCAGGAGTGTGATGACTTATTTGGATGAGTGCAGCTTCAACCACACTTAAGAAGCTTGACACCGTCCAGTAAAGCAGCCGACTTTATTGGCACCACATCCATAAACATCCATCCCTCCATCATCAATGCTAAGTAGCAGCTATCGCCAAGATGCACTGCAGAAATTCATTAATGATACCAAGACAGCATATTTCAAAATCCTGACCATTTCCATCTAGGAGGATGTTGGCAGCAGCTACATAGGAGCACCAACACCTGTAGGTTCCCCTTCAAGGCACTCACCATCTTGACTTGGAGATATATTACCATTTCTTCAGTTTCCCAGGATCAAAATCCCCATACTCCCTACCAAATGGCATTCTAGATCTACATAAAACACAAGGACTGCAGTGGTATGAGAAGGCAACTCATGACCAGCTTCTCAAGGGCAACTAGAGATGGACAGTGAATGCTGGACCAACCAGTTACGCCCCATATATCACAAATGCTTTTATTAAAAATGGGGAGTGTAGGCCAGGATGTCATGAAGCAGGTTAGGTGTAGTGGTCATGTAGTGGTAATATCATCAGATTGGTAATCCAGATCTCCAGGTTAATAGTCTGGGGACATGGATTTGCATCCTGCCATGGCAGATTGTGAAATATGCATTCAATAATGATCTGAAGTAAAAAGCTAGCCCAACTATGACCATGTGACCACACTTGGTTGTTGTGAAACCTCTTAAAATAATAGAAATAGGAATAGGCCATATGACCACTCAAGCCTAATCCACCATTCAGTGGGAATCATGGGTGATCTGACACTCTTTAATTCCACTTTCCAGCATTTTCCCCATAAGCTTTGATTCATTTACTTATCAAGAATGCATCTATTTTCATCTTAAATATACACGAGGACCCTGCCTCCACAACTCTTTGTGGCAAGGAGTTCCAAAGACTCTCAACCTTCTGAGAGCAAAAGTTCCTCTTTATCTCAGTCTTAAATAGGCACCACTTCTTCTGAGACTCTGCCCTCTGGTCCTAGATTATCCCATGAGGGGAAACATCCTACTTTATCAAATCCCTTAAGAATCCTGTAAGTTTCGATAAGATCACTTCTCATGTTTCGAAACTCCAATGAGTAGAATTCCACCCTGTTCAGCTTTCCCTCATAAGACAAAATATTCAGGGATCATTCTAGTGAATCTTCTCTGTCTCCAAAGAAATGATATCTTTCCTTAAATCATGTGGTCTCACCAGCACCTTGTACAGTTGCAGTCAGACTTGTCTACTCTTATACTCCAAACTCCTTGAAATAAATGTCAACATTCCATTTGCCTTCCTGATTACCTACTGTATCTCTGTGCTAGCTTTCTGTGTTTCATTTCAGTCCCTTTCTGTTACAGCTTTCTGCAGTTTCTTTACCTTTTAAACAATACTCTGATCTTTTAGTTTCCCTGCTAAAGTGAACAATGCCACATTTTATCAGTATCTATCTATAATGTTATGCATCCTAAATTTCCACCTGTTTTTGTATCATCTGCAAATGTGGCCACAGTACATTCACTTCCTTCCTCCAAGTCATTAAAAGATATTGGAAATAGTTTTGTTCCAGCACTGATCTCTGTGGAACTCTACTGGTCACGGGTCACCAAACTGAAAAAGAATCCCTTATTCACACGCACTGTTTCATGCCCATTAGTCAATTCTGTATCCATGCCAATACACCTCCTTCAACACCTAGGGTTCTTAACTCATGACTTAATCTACGTGCCCCTCTATCCACTCTGGTAGAGAGTGAATGAATCAAACATGATTTTCTTCATGTGATGCCAAGCACACTCTGCTTAATTAGATTATGATTTTCCAAATGTGTTGCTGTTATTTCCTTAGTAATTGATTAAAACATTTTTCCTATAATAGTTGTTAGACTAACCGTCCTATAGTTACCCACTATTTACCTCTTTCCACTTTTGAATAGGGTATCACATTGGCAGTCAATATGACTCCAGAATTTAATAACTATTAATCTAGGAACTCAGCTAATGTTCGGGGGACCTGGGATTGAATCCTGAAATGGCAGATGGTGGAATTTGAATTCAATAAAAAAGAATTTGGAATGAAGAATATACTGATGACCATGTTGGAAAAAAATCATCTGGTTCACTGATGTTCTTTAGGGAAGGAAATCTGCCATCCTCACCTGATCTGGCCTACATGTGACTTCAGACCCATAGCAATGTGTGACTCTCAATAGCTCTCTGAAATGGACCAGCAAACAATTCAGTTGGACCAAACACTATAAAGTCTCAAAAAAATGAAACTGGATGAATCATCGGGCATTGACCTAGGCACCGGAAAAGACAATGGCAAAAACAGCTCTGTCAATCCTGCAAGGTCATCTGGGGTTTGGATGAAAATTGGGAGAGCTGTCTCACAGACTAGTCAACCAACCCCTGACATACTCATACTCACGGAATCATACCTGACAGACAATGTCCCAAATACCATCATTACCATTCCTAGATATGTCTTGTCTCATTGAAGGACAAACCTTGCAGAGGGGGCGGCACAGAGGTATACAGTCAAGAGAGAGTTACCCTGGGAAGCCTCAACATTGACTCTGGACTCCATGAAGTCTCATGGCTTCAGGTTAAACAGGGACAAGAAAACACCTAGCTGATTACCATGTACTCTTCTCCCTCAGATGATGAATTATTACTCCTTCATGTTGAACAACACTTAGAGAAAGCACTGAGCATTGCAAGGGCTCAAAAATATATACTGGGTGGGGGATTTCAATGTCCACCACTAACAATGGCTCAGCAGCAGCACTACAGATTGAACTGGTCAGGTTCTAAAGGACATAGCTGCTAGACTGAGTCTGAAGCTGGTAGTGAGAACACCAGCAGGACAGGAAAGCATACTTGACCTCATCCTTATTAATCTGCCAGCTGCAGATGCATCTGTCCATGACAGTACCAGTAAGAATGACCTCCACACAGTCCTTGTGGAGACAAAGTCTTGCCTTCAGATTGAGAAAAGCCTCCATCGTGTTGTGCGGCATTATCACGGTGCTGAATGGGACAGACTTCAAATAGCTGTAGCAACTCAAGACTGGGTCTCCATGAGGTGCTATGGACCATCAACAGCAGGCAGAATTGTCCTTCAGCATGATCTGTAACCTCATGGTCCGGCATATCCCCCACTCAACTATGACTGTCAAGCCAGGAGATCAATCATGGGTCAACGGTGAGTGCAAGAGGGCATGCTAGAAGCAGCATCAGGTTATTTGATGTCAGCTCCAGGACATCTCTGCAGGAGTTCCTCAGGGCAGTGTCCTATGCTCAACCATCTTCGGCTGCTTCACCAATGATCTCCCCTCTATCATATGGTCAGAAGATGACGTGTTAACTTGGTGAAGCCATTGAATGGGACTAGTTGCATGCCGAACAATATAAGCAGTAAGTGAGAGACAGAGCTAAGTGATCCCACAATCAACAGATCAGACCTAAGGTCTGCAGTCCTGCCACATCCAGTCATGAATGCTGGTGAACAACTAAACAATTCACCATTCCACATGTATCCCCATCTTCAATAATGGAAGAGCCCAGCACATCAGTGCAAAAGATAAGGCTGAGGTTTTTGCAGCAGTCATCCACCAGAAGTGCCAAATGGATGACCCAACTGAGCCTCCTTCAATTGTCCCCAGCATTACAGATAGCAGTCTTCAGCCAATTCGATTCACTCCAAGTGATATCAAAAAATAGTTGGAGACACTGGATACTGCAAAAGGCTACGAGCCCTGACAATATTCCAGCAAAAGCACTGAAGAATTCATGCTCCAGAACTTGCTGCTCCATTACCAAGCTGTTCCAGTACTGGCATCAACCCGACAATGTGGAAAATTCCCCAAGTATGTCGTGTACTTAAAAAGCAGGACAAATCCAACCTGCTCATTTACCCCCTCATCCACCTACTCTTGATCATCAGTAAAGTGGAAGGTATCATCAACAGTTTTATCCAGCAGTGCCTCAGCAACAACCTGCTCAGCGACGCCCAGTTTCGGTTCTGGCAGGGCCACTCAGCTCCTTATCTCATTACAGCCTTGGTTCAAACATGAACAAAAGTACTGAATTCCAACAGTGAGGTGAGAGTGACAACCCTTGCCATCAAGGCTGCATTCAAACAAGTGTGACATCAAGGAGGCCTAATGAAGCTGGAATAAATGGGTATCGGGGGCAAACACTCCAGTGGCTAGAGTCATACCTGATACATGGGAAGGTGGTCATGGTTATTTGATGTCAGCTCCAGGACATCTCTGCAGGAGTTCCTCAGGGCAGTGTCCTATGCTCAACCATCTTCGGCTGCTTCACCAATGATCTCCCCTCTATCATATGGTCAGAAGTTGACATGTTCACTGGTGTTTGCACAATGCTCAACACCACTTACGACTCCTCAGTTACTGAAGCAGTCCATGTTCAAGTGCAACAAGATTTGGACAATATCCAGGCTTGGGCTGATAAGTGGCATGTAACATTCAAGCCTCTTAAATGCCAGGTTATGGCCATCACCTTTAAGAGACAATCTAACCACTGTCGCTTGGCATTAACAATGTTACCATTACTCAATCCCTCATAATCAACATCCTGGGGGGTTATCATTGACCTGAAACTCAACTGGACTCACCACATAAACACAGTGACTACAACAACAGGTCAGAGACTAGGAATACTGCAACGAGTAAATCAAATCCTGATTCCTCAAGTATTCCACAATTGCCTGGATGGGTACAAACCCAACAACATTTGAGAAGCTTGACACCATCCAGGACAAAGCAGCCCATTTGATGGGCTCCACATCCACAAGTATCCATTCCCTCACCACCGATGTTCAGTAGTAGCAGTGTGTGCTATCTAAAAGATGCACTGCAGAAATTCACCAAAGATCAACAGACAGCACCTTCCAAACTCACAACTACCTTTCATGTAGAAGGACAGGGCAGCAGATAAAGGGGAACACCACCACCTTCAAGATCCCCTCCAAGCCACTCACCATCCTGACTTGGAAATACATTACAGTTCCTTCACTGTCACTGGGTTGACATCCTGAAAGTCCTTTCCTAATGGCATTGTGAGTCAACTCATAGCAAGTGGACTGTGGTGGCTCAAGAAAGCAGCTCACTACCTCCGTCTCAAGGGCAACTAGGGACAGGCAATAAATACTGGCCAGCTAGCAAAGACCACAAAATTAATTTTAAAAACTCTATCCACAGGTGATAAACATTAGAATTGACCTCAGCACACTTGAAAGGAGTTTTCATTCCTCGCTGATACTTAACTGATGGTGAGTGTATTTTATAAGGCCAACATTTGTCTTGATCTTTGATATTCGCTCCTCCATGATTAAAAAGCTTTCTAACCAAGGGTGCCACAGCTCATTCACAAAGAATGTTGAACCTGGTGTGATATTGGAGCGCAGCAATTGAAATTTCATGAAAGAATTGAAGAACAGTTGAAGAAGAAGAGATTCTAAGATTCTATGATAAGAAGGAGAAAAATGGATGCCAAGTTATTTAGCAATGAGCCAACATGGGCTCTGAGTTAACCTTTGTTACAGGTAGATTGTACATTTTAAAACAAATCTCTCTCCCCATTCTAATCACCTGTTCTTAATCAGATCATAATTTTATTTTCCCATTTTTTGAACAATGGGAACATTGCAAGGACCGAAAAAAAAACACTATGATAAAGTTAATCGTGATATGGAGGTGCCGGTATTGGACTGGGGTCGAGGAAGTCAGAAGTCACATGACACCAGGCTATAGTCCAACAGGTTTATTTGAAATCACAAGCTTTCGGAGCGCTTCACCTGATGAAGAAGCAGCTCTCCAGTAGCATGTGATTTAAAATAAATCTGCTGGACTATCACCTGCTGTCATGTGACTTGTGATAAAGTTGACAAAGAAGTAAGATTTATTTCGCACACGCTTAAGCATCTGGGAGGTCTCATAGCACAAGCACATTTACAAAAATAGAATGATATATAAAACCATAACAGATAAAAAAGATTATTCAACTTGCAATTACTCGAGTACCAAACCTTCAAGGGATACCAGTTTATTGCTTTATGAATGGAGTCCAAAACTCCAAAATATAGGTGCAAATTACTGCAGATACTAGAATATGTACTGAAAAGAACAAATGCTGGAGATCACAGTAGGTCAGACAGCAGCCATGGCAAGAGGGCAAGCTAACATTTCAAATCTAGATGACTCTCCATTAGAGATCTGAAGAAGAGCCAGTCCTGCAGTTTCTTTGATGCAGGTCAACCCACAATGCAGTTAGGCAAAAGTGAGGTCTGCAGATGCTAGAGATCAGAGTCAAGATTAGAGTGGTGCTGGAAAAGCACAGCAGGTCAAGCAGCAACCAGGGAGCAGGAAAATCGAGCAAAAGCCCTTCGTCAGGAATGAATGTGCTTTTGCTGTGCTTTTCCAGCATCACTCTAATCTCCACAATGCTGTTAGCAAAGACATTCCTTGATTTTCACTCAGTGACACTGAAGGAAGAGCAATATATTTCCAAGTCAGAATGGTGGATGGCTGGGATAGGAACTTGAAAATGGGACTGTTCTGCCCTTCAATTCCCTATGATGTGGAAACAGGCCCTTCGGCCCAACAAGTCCACACTGACCCCCCCAAAGAGTAATCCACCCAGACCCATTTCCCTCTGACTAATGCACCTAATGCTATGGGCAATTTAGCACAGCCAATTAACCTGACCTGCACATCTTTGGAAGGAAACCGGAGCACCTGGAGGAAACGCAAGCAGACACGGGGAGAACATGCAAACTCCACACAGACAGTCAACCAAGGCTGGAATCGAACCTGGGACCTTGATGCTGTGAGGCAGCAGTGTGAACCACTGGGCTACCATGCCACCCTCAAGAAAGTGGAGTTATGATTAGATTAGATTAGATTCCCTAAAGTGTAGAAACAGGCCCTTAAAGTCCACACCGACCCTCTGAAGAGCAACCCACCCAGATTCATCCCCCTACATTTACCCTTGACGAATCTATCTAACACTACAGACAATGTGGCGAACCACTGAGCCACCGTGCTACCAGACCTGCTGAGTGTTTCCACAAACTGTTTTTGTTTTACAATATCTGTAGTTCTTTTGCTTTTTAAATACTTTCACATGTGGATATGTATGTCAATAGGCACTTCAAAGATTTCAAGTGAGGCATGGGGGAATCCACTGAGAAACAGAGAGCTTTGGTTGAGAAAACATGGCTTACAGCTGACAGAATTTCAGCAATACAGTTGGGGGCATCACACCTAAAGTTAAAGATAATCTGTCATTAAATCCCAATGCTGTCGGGGGCAACGGTGGGGTGGGGGGAATCGGGTGGGGGAGGTGTGGGAGGGCTATGATAAATTGCCCCACAGTGTTCAGGGACGGGTAGGTAGAGGCATTAGACAGGGGGAGCGGTAGATGAATGGGGATTGGGTCTGGGTGTGATACCCTTCGGAGTGTCGGTGTGGACCTGTTGGGCCGAAGGGCCTGTTTTCCCACTGTACATGCTGTACATCTCTATGACTCTAAGTAATTCTCCAACATAGTGTATGCTATGCGTTCCCCAAAAGTTGTCTAAAAAGTCTCTCTTCCTTTTCCTTAAGGGGATGCCCTGGAGCATGGGTGAAAAATGATTTGAATTTACAGAATCACAAAACTGTTAAAACACAGAAAGTAGACCATTCAACCATGTATATCCATACTGGCTCTTCAAATGTGTATCATTATCTAGTGTCAATTTTCTGCTTTATCCCCCAAATTCTTGCACATTATTTCTACTGTAATAAACAGGCACAGATGGTGCAAGAATAACAAACGATACTATATACTAAATGGCAAAATCTGAACAATGTTAAACTTACAGAAACGACATCAGAAATAGGACTTGGGAGGGGTTAATTAGTCCATTAGACCTGCTGCACTATTGAATATGATCATGGTTGTATGCATGAATTTATAGAATATAATCTTTTACATCAGCAGCAGTTATGAACTATTGTAATGTTCAAATTAAAAAAAATTAAAAGTAACTAAACACAAATTCTGACTGATTAATTAAGAATGTGCTAGCTTATGGTACTTACAGATCAACACAGAAATCTAACAGTGCTGTACCTGGTCATTATGTCCAGTACATACTTGTCAATGATTTTTTTTTATGCACTGATGTTCATTAGAACATTCTAAGAAGACCTCCAATGATTTCCTGTACATATCAAGATCTGAGGAGAGGAATTTCACTGCAGGCATCATCTCTTGTTTCCTGCAGCTGAGATAAGGTCAGAGTGTAGTTCACTTCAAGTTTTGCTATAGATGCTGAATTATTCTCAACATTAATGCTCTGAGTAAATGTTAGTGCCAAAACTTGAAATGACACCACTAATGTCTACAGCTAACACATCTGAAATCCCAAATGCATATCTGCTTAATTATCTTCCTCAATTTTAATCTGCTGTCAACCCATTGCCTTAAATTTACCTGCACCATGCTAGACGGCAACAGAAACTTCAGTGAAATTTAATTAAAACTAAAGCTCTGAATCTTCTACTTATTGCACTGTGTCAATCAAGTTCAAACTCACAACATTTTTAACAAGGACACTTTCTGGAAAGGTAGAATTGAAAGATCAATTTATTAGAATGGGCAGAAGATGATAGGAACCTGAAAAATGCAGGAGAATCACATGGAAAGTTGGTAGAGCCCTTCTTTCATGTTTGGAACAATGATTTGCATTTTCAAACAGAGACCTGGGTGTCAAGGTGACAGTCTTACTAGGAAGAGGTGAGGTGCCTATTGACAGGAAATGTTGCTACAAGGACAGAACGCCCCTGGTGCTCACCTTCCACCCTACCAACCTTCGCATAAACCAAATCATCCACCGACATTTCCGCCACCTCCAAACAGACCCCATCACCAGGAATATATTTCCCTCCCCACCCCTTTCCACCTTCCGCAAAGACTGTTCCCTCCGTGACTAGATAGTCAGGTCCACGCCCCCTACAACCCAGCCTCCCACCCTGGCACTTCCTCCTGCCACCGCTGGAACTGTAAAACCTGCACCCGCACCTCCTCCCTCACCTCTATCCAAGGCCCCAAAGGAGCTTTCCACATCCATCAAAGTTTTACCTGCACATCCACTAATATCATCTATTGTATCCGTTGCTCCCGATGCGGTCTCCTCTACATTGGGGAGACTGGGCGCCTCCTAGCAGAGCGCTTTAGGGAACATCTCCGAGACACCCGCACCAATCAACCA
>NC_057716.1:75846260-75871239 GCF_004010195.1 Chiloscyllium plagiosum | reverse complement strand
AGCTTATCTCTCCACGCTTCTGGCTCACTGCCTTTATTCCTGATGAAGGGCTTTTGCCCGAAACGTCGATTTCGAAGCTCCTTGGATGCTGCCTGAACTGCTGTGCTCTTCCAGCACCACTAATCCAGGAAATGTTGCTTGTTAACAGTGACATTAATAACAAACAGAATCATAGAGATGGACAGCATGGAAACAGACCCTTCAGTCCAACTCGTTCATGCTGATCAGATATCCTAACCTAATCTAGTCCCAGCACTTGGCCCATATCCCTCTAAACCCTGCCTATTCATACACCCATCCATGTGCCTTTTAAATGCTGTAAACATACCAGCCTCCACAGATTCCTCTGGCAGCTCATTCCATACATGCACCACCCTCTGTGTGAAACTGTTGCCCCTTAGGTCCCTTTTATATGTTTCCCTTCTCATCCTAAACCTATGCTCTCTAGTTCTGGACATCCCCACCCCAGGGACAAGACCTTGTCTGTTTATCCTATTCATGCCCCTCATGATTTTATAAACCTCTGTAAAGTCACCCTTCAGCTTCCGACGCTCCAGGAAAAATAGCTCCAGCCTATTCAGCCTTTCCCTGTTGCTCAAATCTTCCAATCCTGGCAACATCCTTATAAATCTTTTCTGAACCCCTTCAAGTTTCATAAAATTCTTCCGATCAGAAGGAAACCAGAATTGCACAAAATATTCCAAAGGTGGCTGAACCAATGCACTGTACAGCAGCAACATGACGTCTTAACTCTTATATTCAATGCTCTGACCAGTAAAGGAAAGCATACCAAACACCCTTTTCATTATCTTATCTACCTGCGACTCTACTTTCAAAGATCTCATCTTATTAATAAGCAGCTTCCTTTGCAACCACCTGATGTGAGGAAACTAGAAGCAGACAATTCCTGACATGAAAGTCAGAGCAGGTAACCTGGCAGCTTCAGTTCATTACCATCTTGACACCAGGAACAACATCTTCAGACATACCCCATGGTTCTTGACAATTGACAACAGCTATTGGGATCAAGCAGATCAATCTGTGGTTCAACCTCCACCATCATAATATATGCAGTTAGATCAGGAAAACTGAACTATTTGCTTTATGTAAAACACGTCAGCTCACATTCAGAAACATTGGGCTGAATTTTACAAGGGCAGGGTGTAGTGAGGAGTGGCACACTGCATTCCCAATCCCTTCCCAGAAACGAAGTTAGAAGAAGTTCTCCCAGCAGCAATTACATGCAGGAGTTGGGCTAAAGTGGGTGAACTGTTGACCAATGTCTTTGGCCAGAAGCTCCAGCAGAACCAGAACCTTGAGTCCTAGAGTTCAGGACACAGAAGAGAAAGGGGGCAGGGGCTAATGCTTGGAGAAAAATTTGGAGTAAGCTTAGGGGTGGGCAGGAATTTAGGAGGTTAGCTACCTGATCTGTGCTACCCACAACCCCATTGAAAATAGCAGTGACACATCAAATCCAAATAACTACCTTTGGTTTATTTACCAAGAAAAATACAATTGGTTTAATGTTTGGAAATATGAAGTATCTCCAAAAATGCTGGTGTTCAATGAGGTTTCATTTTTCAACAATAAATTATTGTATTTAAATGACCTATTTAGTCTTCAATGGCTTGAAAAATAGCAATTCCAAAACAAAACAAAGAATTATAGAGATTCAATTTGGTAAATTCCATTTTGGAGTCTAAACAACTTGATAATGTTACCCATTTAGGACATTCCAAGAGTAACAAAGTACATCGGGTAGAACTTGTCATACCAAATCTAGTTTAATCATGAAAACTGGGTGGCATGGACAGGTTGAGCCAAAGGGTTTGTTCCCATGTTGCAGACGTCTATGACACTACATCAGAAAGCAAAGACAAAATACATCACCACAATATCAGCTTCCTCACTTTAACCTGTTCATTTATTTATTCAGGGAGTTGAACTCATAGTTTGGATATTGTTCATTTCTCCTCAAAGAAATGTGTCTCGTCTATACAGGTTTTCTCTCCTTTGGTGGCTACTTGCTGATCATTTATAATTCTATCTATTCATCCTTTATCCCAGTCTGGGCCAAATCCATTTCAAATCACTGAAGAAATCAGCCCAGATATTCCAATGGTCATATAATTGTCAGAGCTAGAATTGCACATTGCGATCCTGTGGAATCCCAGAAGCAGCAGACTTCATAAAATTTACCTGGGAAAATTGAAGGTTCTGATGAGCAATTTTCCTGCATCTGGAGCCCTCTGAGAAAACCCATAAATGTAAGTAAATTTGAAGAGATTTGCTTCCTTTAAGTTAATTGTTACACAGGAAAAAAATAGACAATTAAAAACCTAAGGTGGAAACTTATTGGGGTTTGAGCATTGTGTCAGAATTAAACAAGACATCAGCAAGGCCTATCATGACATTGGGAGTATCCTCTTCCATCCTTTACGCTTTTCAAAAGAGGTGTGGGGTGGGTTTCCCACGAGGCAATAGTGAATTGCCAATTAAGTGGTGAATAATTGTTTATTAAATGCCTTGCTGATGGCCCAACATTCCTTATTAATATTCAGCATTCTAGTTTACCAAACTCATCAGCTAAGCTAAATGTCAAGAAAAGATGACATAGAAAGCAGAACAGGTACCTGGTGAATTCAGCTCACCACTTGTTCCAAGCGACCTCCACGCTGCACAGCATCTCATGGCATGCTTCATGAGAAGTGACAACACCACATCCATGGACATTGATTTCCAACATGTGCCAGCCTCTGGCAACTCTCATGGCACATTTCCAATCCACTTACAGGGAACTCCTGCACTTCAGTTTTGCTCCTTAGGGTTCACTGTCAAATATTATTGTAATGCTGCAGCAAGCACACTGTGTACCCAGGGACACAGACACAGCTCATGAACTGGACCAGGCTGTATTTCTGAGCATTGAGCTAACTAACATAGTACTCTGAACTTACCTGAATGCTTACAGCATCTCCACCTTGCATTTCCTTCATCCTCTATGATGTGTGTTATACCATCAAATAGAGATACTAGGCTCTTATTACCTGGCTAAGCGGGAGAGTGGGGTGGAAATTGGAAGCAAAATTGATAGACATTTCCAATTTCAGATAAGAGAGGGAAGCAGTACCAATGATATAATTGATGTGCTGCAGAAAGAGTTGTGGGTAGGGGCCCAGAATAGGACTGGAACAAGGAATGTTCCACAAAACGTCATGAAGAGACAGGCATAACTGGGGCCATTCGGGTACCTATGACCATCCCTCTGACATGAAGAAAGTGAGAGGAGTTAAGGGACAAGTTGTTCAGGGTGAGGATGAGCTCAGCCAAGTGGAGCAGAGTGGTGGTGGATGGGGACAATTCCTGGAAAGAAAAGGACTGAACCATCCCCAACTGCCACTAGGCCATCTCCGATGAGATTAATTTAGAATATCTGGTCAGCATGGACGAGTTGGACAGGAGGATCTGTTACTGTACTGTACAACTCTATGACTCCATAATTCTGTGATCTTTACTTGGTCCATCTCTAACTCCTTTTTTCCCTTCCTCGAGTTCTCTGTTCCCATATCTGGGGATAGGCTAGCCACTAATATCCACTACAAACCGAGTTCTTCCACAGTTAACTTTACTATAAATTCTCACATCCTAATTCCTGTAAATACTCTATTCCATTCTGTCAGATCCTCTCATCATTGTTACATCCATTCTGATGATGCCAACTTTGATAAGGGAGCCTTTGAAATGTCCACCTTCTTCATCAACCAAGGATTCACCAGAACCGCAGTTGACAGAACCCTCAGCCGGGTCTGATCCATTTCCCACATTTCAGCCGTCACCTCTTCCCTTTCTTCCCACAACAACGAAAAGGTCCTTTTTGTTCTCATCTACCATCCCACCAGCAAACACATCCAAAGGATCAAGAGCCGTCATTTCCACCACCTCCTGTGGCATGCCACCACCAGACACATATTTCCGTCCCCTCCCTTCCCTTGTCAGCTTTCCACAAGAACTGTTCCCTCCAGGACACCCCGGGCCACTCTTCCCTCACTCCCTTTCCTCCCATTGTCCCATGCAATACAAAAGGTGTAACACCTGGCCATTTACTTCCTCCCTCCTCAGTATCTAAAGTGTCTAGATACACCTTCCAGTTGAAGCAAAGTTTTACTTGCATTTCACAAAATCTAGTCTACTGCATTTTTTTTTTAATAAGCACAAACAAAGCTAGAAATTATTAGAAGTAAGAAAGCAACTCAAGCCTTCCAAGATATTAAATCAGTTGTGCAACATAACCCAAATTCACCTCTTCCTGCATGTAACAGGCCTAACCTTTTCTATATTTTCAGTTAGCAGTTCACACTCTGCAGTAATTCCATACCAAATTATATTGGTGAGGTATACAATGATGGACCCTGGGTGCAGGAGAGCTATTTTGGAAAGCAATTTCTGTTTTACACATTTAACTGCCTGCATACAGATGCCAGAAGTTAATGTGTGCCTTAACCTTTTATTACTTCTGTAATAGCAATGCTATCAAACTTTCCAGGGCTCTCACAGCATTGTTGATCAATCATTCATTACTTTCAGCAAACCCAATTCCTCCCGATTGCATTGTATATTAAGTTCTCATTCCTCCCCTTCTTTGAGCAACATCTCTGTTATTGCTACATTACTTTAATTACATGAGGCAATGGATACTTCAAAGCTACCTTAGGCTGCTGTGTTCCCACTTTGTCCGAACACTCCTACTTCTGAATTGCTAATTCTTCTCATACTAAAAGGAGAAGATGACTGTAGCTCTGGAATCTGTACTGAAAACAAAAAATGCTGGCAATCACAGTGGGTCAGGCAGTATTCATCAGTCAATCTGAAGTCTCAGCATCTTTTCTCCCCTGGCAATCCACCCTCGTCCACCACCCCCTGCCATCCCCACTATTACATAAATGCTGCCCCCTCCACACTTCACATTAGCTCTGATGAGGAGTCATCTAGACTCTAAATATTAGCTTGCTTTCTCTCCATAGATGCTGCCTGACCCACTGTTTGCAGTTCCTCTCACAATGTTTGTCTCTCTCAGTGTAAACCTGGATTCCACATTCAAGTTCTGAAGTGAAACTTGACCTACAATCTTTGAACTCAGTAGATATGTATTGCCAAAATGGATATAAGATATATAAAAACATTTAAATAAATAGAATATAATATTCTGTCAATGAGATGTGATTCAGCAGTCTTTGGAGATTCAATCAGAAATGTGTTATTGAAATAGTGATAGCAGTATAGTGACACTGAGTGAACAACAATGCGGCTGAGAATATGGTCCGGGAGGGGGAATTAGAGGTTTCTGGGGTATTGGGAGAAATTCTAAGGCAGGTGGTTAGTACTGTTGCCTCACAACGCCAGGGATCTTGGTTCAATTCTAGTCTTGGGTGACTGTCCGCGTGGTTTGCACATTCTTCCCATGTCTACATGGGTTTCCTCTGGATACTCCAGCTTCCTTCCACAGTCCAAAGATGTGCAAGCTAGGTAGATTGGCCATACTGAATTGCCCTGTGGTGTCCAGGGATGTGCAGACTAGGTGGATTAACCATGGTAAATGTGGCACTACGGGATAGAGTAAGAGTTGGGTGGATCTGGTTGGGATGCTCTTTGGAGGGTCGATGGAGACTCTATAGATGAATGACCTCTTTCCATACTGTAGGGATCCTGGATTCTAATAAAACTGCAGTAAACTTGGAAAATAATACAGAATAAAACCCTGTTTGTAATCAAATCAGAGAGATCATTACTCTGCCTGATGTATGTTCTACTTTGCATTTGCTTGAATAAAGCTGATGAAACTAGAACAAAGTTTTGTGTGGTGAGTAAGAGAATTGTTTGAACTCTAGTGAATGGGTCGTCTTCAGCTCAGCGCCATGAGCAGGGTGTGCCCCAGGTCCTGTGATGACGGAACCATGATTTAGTGAGTAATGTTGTCATTGAAACCAACTCAACTGACTGTACAGCGCAGGGGGAAAAAATACTAACAGAAATTAGTTGCACATTAACATACTGGTTGTACTGTGATTTGAGGAACCGGTACTGGACTGGGATGGACAAAGTTAAAATTTACACCATGTCAGGTTATAGTCCAACAGGTTAATTTGGAAGCACTAGCTTTTGGAGCGCTGTTCCTTCATCAGGTAGTTGTGGAGCAGGACCATAAGACACAGAATTTTTATCAAAAGGAGTTCTGGGATTTACATATTAACAAACCAAAACGAGCAAAACCATGTAAAGAGATGAAAGCCTTAATCTAAGTTGAATATATTTCAGCTACATGACACTGTAACCTTTTGCTACAAATTCTGTGTCTTATTGTCCTGCTCCACAACCACCTGATGAAGAGGCAGTGCTTCAAAAGCTAGTGCTTCCAAATAAACCTGTTGGACTATAACCTGGTGTTGTGTGATTTTTAACTTGGTTGTACTGGGGCACTGTTCAGAAGCATACAAAACAAGTCAGACCACTTTGTGCATTTGCAAGTGTTGCCCGAAAGGAATACTCAACCTTCTCTCAGGTGTTCTTCCCTTGTGTGACAGACAAAAGGCGGGAGTCATAGACTCATAGAGCATAGAAACAGAGCCTTCAGACCAACTCACCCGCACTGACCAGACATTCCAATCTGACCTAGTCCCATTTTCCCATATCTCTCTAAACCATTCCTATTCATATATTCATCCAGATAATTTAAAATGTTGTAATTGTAGCAGCCTCCACCACTTCCTCTGGCACTTCCATACACACACACCACCCTCTGTGTGAAAATGTTGCCCCTCAGGTCCTTTTCAAATCTTTCCCTTCTCACCTTAAAACTATGCCTTTTGGATTTTGACTCCCCTACCCTGGGAAAAAGACATTGACTATTCTCCCTATCTATGCCCCTCATGATTTTATAAACCTCCAGAAGGTTACCCCTCAACCTCCGACACTCTAGGGAAAAAGTCCCCAGCCTATTCAGCCTCTCCCTATAACTCAATCTTCCAGTCCCAGCAACATCTTGTAAATCCATTCTGCACCCTCTCATGTTTAACAACATCTTTTCTACAGAAGGGTGACCAGAATTGTATTTATAAAGCTGGTGAAACTAGAACAAGGTTTTGCATGGTCAGTCAGAGAATTGTATGAATTATGGTGAATTGTCACTCTTCAGTTTAGTGCCATGAGCAGGTCCTGTGATGATGGACATTAACATACAGGTTGTACAGTGCACTACTCAGAGGCAAATAAACAGTCAGACCAGTGTGTGCATTTGCAAATGTTGCCCAAAAGGAATACTCAAACTTCTCCCAGGTGTCCTTTCCTTGCGTGATAGACAAAAGACAAGGAAGTCAACTCAGACTCTTGTTTATTTTCACTCTTTAAATCATAATACTAAACATAAAACGTACATTGATTTCTTATTTCATCTAACTTTAACTCCTTGCATTGGACTTCACTTTATCTTACCTTAACTTAATTCACATTTAACCCAAAGGTTAATTCTTTAAGTTTGGCTTGATGCAAATACTACTCCAATTCGAGTGAAGTGGCCAACTTTGCTCTCGGTGTAGCTCTTTGTTCTTTGTCTTCTTTGAAGATAACGTCAGGGTACGCGCTTCTCAAATGTTGGGCTTGAAGGCTCGCTCCTGAAAATTCTTTGTTCTGCTAACTTTTATCACAAAATGCGCTCATTTCCATAAACTTCTTTGGATCTCAGCCAATGAATTGACCAGACAATGATCACAGTCTTTGATCTCAACCAATTGAGTTTACTGGTAAACAACTCCTAAGTGTTTACGCCAAATTGCAAACACCCACATTCTATGCTCCATGCAAGGTGACATAGTGCTGTTTTATCTAGCAGACAACCATAAAACCTGCCTTATTTAGTCAATACTGGAAACTGTAGGTTGCAGCTTGCAGATTGGTTGCAACATGTCTTGGTTACAGTTTTAACCGAGGTCAGAGTATAAACTAGTTTGTCCGACATTCCCAGCTTGATTGCAGCTCTTAATTGAGATCAGAGTGTAAACTATGATAATGTGGAGGTGTCGGTGTTGGACTGGGGTGGACAACGTTAAAAATCACACAACATCAGGTTATAGTCCAACAGGTTTATTTGGAAGCACTGGCTTTCAGAGCGCTGATCCTTCATCAGGTAATTAGTGGGGCAGGATCATAAGACACAGAATTTATAGCAAAAGATATTATTTCAATTGCATGCTACTGTGATCTTTTGCTATAAGTTCTGTGTATTATGATCCTGCCCCATTAATTACCTGATGAAGGAGCAGTGCTCTGAAAGCTAGTACTTCCAAATAAACCTGTTGGACTATAACCTGGCATTGTGTGATTTTTAAGAGCATAAATTAGTTCATCCAAAATTCCCAGCTTAATTGCATCTCTTAACCAATTGCCTAACTATTCTGCTGGTCATCTGATCACACAAAAATTTTACCTTTTTCCCTTCTGAAAGGCAAAAGTGGGACTACTGTAGCACACCCAGACAACAGACTCTGAGGTTCTCTCTTTCTCTCAGATGCTAAGCAACCACAATGAGTCTACTGCTACTCAGGAACAGTACGATACTCATAATCTGGGATGGTGGGAATAATCTGGCAGTGTTGAATGCTGAGGGAATGGAACATGACTTGCTGGGAAATGAGGGACCAAAAGGGAGTATGAAGGAGGAGCTTATAGATGGGAATGAACATAACATTGTACATGTATAGGTTCCATAGAGTAAGAAGTAATCCCGAGAACAGAAGGTGGCACAGAAAAGTGGTGTTATGTTATGGTGGGGGAAATTATCAAATGAGAAATCCATCCAGGTAGCAGAACTGAGGGCAGTAATTGATGCCACACAGGTGGCAAAAGGAAAATGGGCTAATATAGACACAGTCACTATGACTTTGGAATAGTGCATGAACATGCAGGGCTGTGAAGCAGAAGGAGATAAGTGTTTTCTTACAACATGAAGAATTAGTTAAAGAAGTGATGGAGATGAAACAGCGACTGAGTGAAATAACAGGTATCAAAATAAAGGTGTACCACAGGTTGGAAACACCAAAAAGAAAGGAAACAGCCAGGCTGACAGGTTAGCCAAGGGAATGACAGAAAGTCCGTGACAGAGACAACCAGTGGCAGCTATTTGGGTGAAGAGGTTCCCATAATAGACATTAAGGACGTTGCGGCAGGAGTGGGAAGGATGGGGAGTTATGAATGATGAGAATGGGGTAACAAATAAAAAAAGGAAGGATCATAGCCCTAGTGAATATCGCCAAATGTTATTGAGTGTACATATTGCACATCATGTAAACCAATGACCAGGAGAAACAATTTGATAGATCTGATGAGCTGGTGGAAAGCAATGGGAAAGGAATAGAAAAGGAAGTAACTAGGCATTGCCAACAAAGTGTAACTTGAGAAGTATAATACTAGTAGGACAGTGAAAATTAGGCTGCATCACCAGCCTTGTCCACAAAGATCCTGGGAACAGATCCAAAGCGTTGCTACTGGACCTTTACCCATACCCACACTAAAAGATAAATATTATTGTCTTGTGATTATAGATCAGCTCACCAGGTGGGTTGTAAGATTGCTAGCTCCTGTTCCTTGCTTTTACGTTTGCATGTATGTTTATTTTTCCTAAATTGTGACAATTTCAAAAGTGTTGATATCCAAAGGGACCTGGGTGCCCTAGTTCTTCAGTAACCAAAATCTAGCTTATATGTCCAGCAAATACTTTGGTAGAAAATTGCATGTTAGAGTTCTTTGAAAGAGGATTTGAGTGCAGAAGCAAAGAAGTCTTGCTTCAATTGCATAGAACACTGGATAGACTTCACCTGTGGTATTGTGTTCAATTCTGATCCAACTGCTAAGGAAAGATATACTTGTATTAGTGGAAATAAAATATTTAGACTCTAAGGGTTAAATAATACTTCCATTCTAGAAGTAAGAGGCAGATTTCAATTTTGTATGGAGTGAGGCTTTTGCAGCTTAGAGATAAGTCTCATTTGGATCCCTGCAAGCAACTGTATAAACAGGAGGCAATGTTAATGAGTTGGGCAGAGACCATGTAGAACAAACACTGATAAAGGAAGAGACAACAACATCCAGGGCTATTCCAACCAAACTCTTCTCCAAACTCCGAGACCGAAGACTCTGCTCCTCCCTCTGTAACTGGCTCCTCAACATCCTGACCCATTGACCACAATCAGAAATGATAGGTGATAACACCTTCTCTATGATAACCTGCAACACCAGTGCCCCACAAGGCTGCATACTCATCCCATTACTATATTTGTTATAGACTCATGACATTATAGTCAAATTCAGCTCTAACACCATTTACAAATTTGCTGATGATATCACCATAGTGGGTTCGACCTCAAACAATGATGAGGCAGAGTACAAGAAGGAGATAGATAGCTTAGTGGCATGGTGCAAAGACAACAATCTTTCCCCAATAAAGCAACATGAAGGAGCTGGTCATCGACTTCAGGAACAGGAGTGGAGGACACGCCCCTGTCTGCGTCAATGGTCCCTTGGGCATAGAGATGGTTGAGAGCTTCAAATTCCTGAGGGTAAATGCCAGCAATCTATCCTGGTCCATCAACTCTACAGTCAAGAAAGCATATCAATGCTTCTCCATCCTCAGAAGTCTTAGGAAATTCAGCATGTCCACAATGATTCTGACCAATTTTTACAGATGCACCATAGAAAGCATCCTACATGTCGTTCTGTTATAACATGACAGTTGTGTCCCTTTGCAACCTTGCGCTGTAGAAAATTGCATGATGGAAAACTGCTATAGAAAATCGCACTGTGGAGAAATGCTATAGAAAATTGTGCTATGGAAAAGCACTATAGAAAAATCGCACTATGGAAAACCACCTGTAGAAAATTGCACCATGGAAAACTACCTATAGAAAATCACACCGTAGAAGATTGCTAACAGAAAATCGCTATTACCGTTCAGTAGAAAGTTTGCATTATACAATGTCCACAATTCATCAATCGCATTATAGCCAATGTATGCTGTTGAAATGTGTGTTAAAGCAGAATGACCTGTGTTTGGATGCATCATAGCCTGGTACAGCAACTGCTCTCCCCAAGACCGCAAAAAATTACAGAGTTGTGGACACAGCCCAGCCCATTGTGAAAAACAGCCTTCACTCCACTGACTCCATCTATACTTGCTGCTGCCTCAGAAAAGCAGCCAACATAATTAAAGACCCCTCCCACCCCATTTAAACTCTCTTCCACCTTCTTCAATTCTGCAGATGATAACAAAAGTTTGAAAACACGTACACCAGATTCAAAAATAGCTTCTTCCCCATTATTATCAGACTTATGAACAGACCTCTCTTTTATGAGAGTTGGTTATTCTCTGCACCTTCTCTATTCTGCATTCTGTTCTGTTACTCTGACATATTTATTTAAAGTACGATTTGTCTGGATAGCATGCAAAACAATACTTTTCACTGTATCTTGGTAGTTGTGACAATAATAAATCAAATTAAATCAAAGCACACCAAATCAAATGAATGGTTGAAGGAGACCTTAATACATTAAGCTCTAACACAGAAGGATGTTTGTTTTCTTTGCTCTAAATGAAGGCAGATTGTAATGTAGATAAGAGAATACTAATAGCATAAATTAACCAACACTTTTGTATGATTTAGAGTTTTGCTTCAGCCTAATAATGAAGGTAAACCTCTCACTGTATTGCTTGAATGAGCAAGTGTAAAAATCTCAATCTCTAGCAGCTGATTATTTAAATATCAAGATAACACTTGCTATGGAGGGAGAGCAGTGAAGTTTAATCAGACTAACTACTAGAATGGTGGGATTGTCCTATGAGGAGAGATTGAGGGACCTGAGCATGTATTCTCTAGAGTCATAAGCACCACTATGAAAACGCCATATGAACCTGTGAGCAAAATCTCAAAGGATCTCTGATGAACAAGACCTAACATTTAGTCCTCCTCAAAGTATGTGTAACCATGGTCAAAAAGTGTGCTGGAAAAGCACAGCCGGTCAGGCAGCATCCAAGGAGTAGGAGAGTCGCTATTTTGAGCATAAGCTCTTCTTCAGGAATGGGGAGGGGGGCAAGGGAGCTCAGGGATAAATGGGAGGAGGGTGGGCCTGGGGGGGAAGGGAGCTAGGAATGCAATAAGATAAAGGTGGGGTGTGATAGTGATAGGTCGGAGCGGAGGGTGGAGTGGATAGGTGGGAAGGAAGATGGATAAGTAGGACAGGTCAAGAGGACGGTGTCGAGTTGGAAGCTTGAATCTGTGAGGAAACTGGTGAAATCAACATTCATCCCGTGTGGTTGGAGGGTCTCAAGGTGGAAGATGTTGTGTTCCTTCTCCAGGTGTCGAATGATGGAGGAGGCCCAGGACTTGCATGTCCTTGACGGAGGGGAACGGGGAGTTGAAGTGTTCACCCACATGGCAGTGAGGTTGTTTGCTGTATGTGTGCCAGAGCTGTTCCCTGAAATGTTCTGCAAGTTGATGTATTGTCTCCCCAATGTCAAGGAGACCACATTGAAAGCAATGAGCACAGTAGATGAGGTGTTTGGATGTGCAAGAAAATCTCTGCCGGATGTGGAAGGATCCTTTTGGGATCTTAGATGGAGGTGAGGGGAGAGATGTGGGCATAGGTTTTACACCTCTTATGGTGGCAACAGAAGGTGCCATGAGTGGAGGGTGGGTTGATGGGGGGCTGGACCTAAAGAGATCATCGCAGATGGAATGGTCTCTGTGGAATGCTGAGAGGGGTGGGGTGGGAAATACATTTCTGGTGGTGGAGTTTGACTCTAGATGGCAGAAATGGCAGAGGATGATGCACCGTATCCAGAGACTGGTGGGTTGGAAGGTGAGGACGGAGGATGGGAATGGAGGAGCTCTATCCTTTTTGTGGTTGGAGGGGTGGGGTTCAAGGGTGGAGATGCATGAAGTGAGGAGTTGCACTGGATGGCATTGTTGACCATGTGGGAGGGACAATTGCGGTCCTTGAAGTCGGAGGCCATCTCAGATGTTCTGTAATGGAAGTGATCCCCAAGGAGCAGATGTGACAGCCGCTGAGGAATTGGGAGTAAGGGATAGGTTCTTACAGGAGTGAGGATGGGAGGAGGTGTAGTCCAGGTAGCTTATGAGTCAGTGGGTTCAAAGTCAATGTCCGTGTTGAGTCAGTTGCCGGAAATGAAAATGGAGAGGTCCAGGAAAGGAGGGAGGTGTCTGACATGGTCCAGTTGAAATTGAGGTCAGGGTGAAAGTTGTTCATGAAGTTGATGTACTGTTCAACCTCCTCGTGGGGGCACATCTCTGTCACCACGTCAACTATATCACTACCTGTAACTCACTATTAACATGAATTAAACTGTGTTGTGATAACAATCAGACTCCTCTAGTTATACCCTGAGGTGAATTTCTTCGACTACACAAGACCAAACAGGCTCTGTGGTTTTCTACACTTAAAGGGATATTGGCAGCGAGGTTCATCATGAGCAGGAGTTTACACAGCATAGTTAGCTGGCATGTCCATATAACAAGCTGTCAGGCATTTCCATATGACAAGCAGGATATCACTAAAATCTTCCTATCTTAGCAATACGAACTGCAGCCTCAAAAAAGGCAGCATTGTAAGTATCTATGAAGGGGACCAGAGCTTTTACCTTTCATGCATCATCCTTTCAGACTATAGCTCATTTGGTATTTGCAAGGTATCATAGTTCACCATCCACGGTTGCATCAGGGAAGTTCCTGGGTTGAGCTACGCAAAAGAGATTGGAATCCATTTCATTATTTCTTGCCAGAGAGAAGCAGAATAAATAAGTACAAAAGCTTGCGAGAATTGCAACAATCTCCATGGCACATCTGCCACTGAATCTACACACTGCTTCACTTTGCACATTTTGAGAAGTAGTAAAATTGGAAGGGACTTTATGACTTCAGTGTCTGGCTCGACCACACTCAGCATATCCGGCAGACTAATATCTAGTGTCCTGATAGCAGTCAAGGAAGAAATTCTGAAAGAATATGTGCTAAGGGATGCACTAATGTTTGGGGAAACTGCTGTAAAGGCACAGTGGGGAAAGACCACCGTCGAAGGTTTTTCTGCCAAAGTTAAATGGGGGACCATTCAGATATCGGATCCTCCCCGTGCCACAAATATATGTAAATATAGTCCTGGACAAATAACAAACGCTTTTGGTTTGTATCCTGGATAGAGTCAAACTTCAATGTCTGTTGCTTCATATGCTACTGGACAGAACCAAACTGCTTTAGGGACTATGTGTATAAAGATATTTTATCAATAAAGCATATTTTTGTAATTAAAACAGAACAGTCAAGAAAGAAATTCTACACTATCTCTTTGTTGCATACATATCTTTTAAGTGAGGAATGAGATAAAACAATTATATTTATGTTGTGAGCAGTGGAGCTGTGGGAGTTGAAAAGACAGTGCACTCCTCTCATCTATATTGTATGATGTTGCAGCCATGCAGAGCAATGCACCAAACAGATTGTTTATAAGGAATACTTCCAAGCTTTACGATAGACCATCTGATATTCTGCCAGAGGCATTTGCCTGAAGTACTTGATGAACCAGAAGACGACTATTTACATATTAAGACAATGAATGGTGAAGATATATTTCACACTGCCAATTTTATCAAAAACTTCAATGTCAGTAAACCATCTGAAGCATTTGCAAACATTCAAATAATCTGCCCCAAAATTGGCGATTATCCACTATTGACTAAATTCAACACAGGGCAGTGTCACCACACTACCTCTGTGAATTTTAAAAATACACATATATCTAAAGACAAGTGAAGCTGTGACAAAATAGCTATTAAAGTAATTTCCGATGCCTGGCTCATGAGACTAGTTGTCTTAAACTGTGAACAGACTAGGGCCTTTGGTTTCTTTAGAAACTCAATGAATACAACCTGCATAATCTCCTCAGGCAGGAATCCTGGTCTGTAGTTTGTTGCAGCCGTCTCTCAACATCCAATCATTCAGAATTTTCAGACATTCTGTTGGTATCTCATTGATTACGGGTGCTTTCTTTGCTTGATCTTTTTGATTGCTGCACTTACTACTGCCTGGTGATTTTGTTCCTTCCACTGGGACCAGTTCACTTTTGTCTTCATAGTCATGCAGCTCTCCATCCTATTCTATGCATAATTACCTTTCAGTTCCTTTTTGAAGGGAACTTAAGAACAACTTCCTTAATGTTTTTATCAACTATTATTTGCAGTTATTCTTTTCTTCATATCTATCAGTGCTTTAGCTTTCTCATACAGTGCTCTTATGCTGTGCTTTTTCTCTTGTTTCTTATATTTCTTCAGTGGCCTTTACACCACTTTAGTTGTTCCACATGCAATTCTTATTGGCTTTTTTGATTTTGTTATATTTTTCTTTTTTTCGCTCATTCTGCCTCCTTTGCTCCATCACAACTGGTATTTCATCATTCATCCATTCATTCTTCCTCTCTTTCTTAGAGATTGTCTCAGTTACTAAATGCGAGATGCTTTGTTTCACTCTTCGGTCGTGCCTCTCTGTTTATATTCTCCTCACTAAGATTTTGATCTGTCACCTACTGAACTAAGGTAGACAAACAGGAAGCTGCAAGAACACAGCAAGCCAGGCAACATCAGGAGATGCAGAGATCAATGTTTTGGGTGCAACCCTTCTCCAGGACTTCTTCACATCCTGATGCTGCCTGGCTTCCTATGTTCCCCCAGCCTCCTGCTTGTCTACCTTGGATTCCAGCATCTGCAGTTTTTTTGTCACTTGCTGAAATGAAGCACCAGATTAGCTCATAACATCCACCATAAGTCTCATCATCATATCCCTGCTGTCAGTCTACCTCAATTGGCTAGATCTTTAATGGGATATCATCCACAAGTACCCGTCCAAGCTATATTTAGTCCTGGCCTAGTAATATATCATTGTTCCTTCACAGTTGTTAGGTCAACATCCTGGAAACCCTTTCCTAACCTGCTCCTCGCTCCACAGGAGACCTCGGGCTGGGGTGGAACCGCAACTGCCTCATCCTGAAGTTTGCATTACACGTAGATAAGGTGGTTAAGAAGGCATTTAGCATCCTTGTCTTCATTGCTCAGACCTTTGAGTATATGAGTTGGGGCATTATGTTGAGGTTGTACAATACATTGATGATTACTGTGTCCAGTTTTGGACTCCTGTTATTGGAAGGATATCATTAAGGTGTAGAGGATTCAGAAGAGATTTACAAGGATGTTGCCAGGAAGAGAGGCTGGACAGGATGGGATGTTTTTTCATTGCAGTGTAGGAGGTTGACAGGTGACCTTATGGAGATTTGTACAATAAGGTATAGATAAGGTGAATGGCAGGTGTTCTTTTTTCCCTAAGGTGGGGGTTTCTCAACTCAGGGTGTATTTTTAAGGTGAGAGGAGAACATTTTTAAAAAGACGTGACAGACAAATTTCTTTCTTACACAGAGGGTCGTTCGTTTGTGGAGTGAACTTCCAGAGGAAGTATTGAATGCTGCTACAGTTACAATATTTAAAAGACATTTAGACAAGTACATGAATAGAAAATGTTTGGAGGAATATGGACCAAGTTGCAGGGAGGTGGGACTAGTTTAGTTTGGGATTATGGTCAGCATGGATTGGCTGGACCGAAGGGTTTGTTTCCATACTGTATGACTCTAGGACTTTAAACTGCTGATACTTTATCTTACCTGACTGTTTTCTCTCTTCTCAGTTTAATTCCCTCTTACCTTTCCTTGTTGCTCTTCATATTCACTGCCATCCCCTTATTCTGATGATTTCATGTGGTCTTGCTATTCCCATTGTAACAACTGGATAAGGCCTTCTCTGATCACTTCCTTATTTCACTCTCTGTAAACAGTCCACTTTCATATACTACCTCCACCTCCTCCAGTCTTCACCGCTAGAAAAATCTATGCTCTAATGCATTTCTCACTTTTCAAACTCTTAAATATCTAAACTTTACTTCTCTATTCACCAATATAGTTTTACCATGACTGATTTGCTCAACTGCATCTACACTACTGATGTTCTTGTCACCAAAAAATCCATTGCTCTCTGACTCTGAACCTTCCCTTGGCACAGCTCTCATCTTTCCTTTGAGACTTCACAATATTGGAGAATGATCAATTCTCTGGAATGGTCACTGTGCCTTCAAACTAAGATAATCTATCCATTCTGACATCTTTATATCTCATAGATGGAACAAAGGGTGATATTCATCAAAATAAGGGATTCTCCTTGTTAAGTTGTCTGCCCACCAATCTCCGTCACCTGACAAGGCCAGGGCAATGCTCATCAAATGAAAGCTCTATAGGCAGTGAAATGTGATCTTTAGTATGTGTGATGAAATCTTCTGTTTTCAGCAGCAAGGGTGAATGTAAGTGTGAGGTGTTATCTGCACGGACTTTGGTATCAAACTCTTTCTTTCTTAGACAGTTCAGAAGGGGACTGAATGGCTTCAAGAAATGGAGTTGTGACTTTGGGTTCCTACTTGAGATATTAGATTTCTGAGAAAACAAATTGTGACCTCAGGTTGCTGGGAAACGGAGGCTGGTTCAAAGCAAAAGCAAACAGGGAGTCTCAGAGATCAGATTACAATAGAAACAGTGCAGGTAGACTGGAAAGATTTGGATGTGTACGACCAAAACATGGAAATCAATGGCTGAATTTATTAATAGTGATATTGAAATAAATTGCTCTATATTACATGCTGCCACAAGGCAAGAATTCAATAGGGATCTTACAAAAGGAGGAAATGTGGGAAATCAGAACACTTCCAGTGTCTATGGTGATCACATATACAAAAGTATGATCAGCTGCAGCTCTTGCTTGACTGCATTGAAGGTGCTGGAGCTGTGCATGGAGTCACTATAGAGCATCCATAATACTGAGGATGTCATGGATGGCTGGTCACACCACAAGTAAGGCATGCATAGGTGGAAAAGTGTTGAGTGACTACCAAGGAAATGAGTAAGCATGGGCAGGAAATGCAGGAGATCCTGGTGGTCATCCCCCTCTCAAACAGGCATACAGTGTTAAATACTGTTGGGAGGAGGGCCACTCTCAGGAAAGCCGCAACAGTTAAGTTTGTCTCACCACTGTTGGCTCTGCTATACAGCAGGGAAGAAAAAGATATATCAGTGCTTTCGCGATAGTGGAATTGATAGGGAATCTGACAGGTAGTTGTGTGGCAGCAAATGAGACACTTGAATGCTATGTTGTCTCCCTTATGCCACGATCAGGGATGTCTCAGAGTGGCTGTCGGGTATTCTGAATGGGAGGGTAAGCGTCGTAGTACATGTTGGTATCACAACTCTGGGTAAAAAAAATGAAATGAGGCCCTGCAACAGGAATTTGGAGAGTGAGGTAAAATGATAACGTGGAGGACTATGGTTGTAATCTCTGGATTACTTCCTGTGCCACATATTGCTGAGTTTAGGAATAGGAAAACAGGTCAGAGGAACATATGGTTAAAGAGATGGTGTAGGAAGGAGCACTTTAGAGTTTTGGATCACTGGGACAGTCTCTGGGGGAGATAGGACCTATGCAAGCTGGATGGGTTGCACCACAATAGAATGATCCACCATCCTTGCTGAGAGGTTTGCTCATGCTTTTGGGGAAGTTTCAAACTATTTGGCTGGGGGGATGGAGCACACTAAAGTCAGGATCAAGGTTCAATTAGATAATGAAGGAATATTAGGGCAGTCCAGCAGTTGGAGAAGAGAACAGGTATGATAAGGCACGTGAGAAGACCAGAAAGATAAATTGTATCTATATAAAGGACTGGTAAGGCGGATGAATTTAGACCACTGATCACCATGTGGGAATATGATATTGTTGCAATCACTGAGACATGGTAGAAGAAAGGGCAGGACTGGGAACTCAACATTGCAGATTATAAAGGTTTCGGTTATGTTAAGGGTGGATGTAAGAGAGGTGGGAGCACTGCATTATTGATAAATTAAATCATCACTTCAGTAAGGAGGAGGATGTCTTAGAAGACTCTTCAAAAGATGCCATCCAGGTAGAGCTTTGCCTTTTTTTAAATTCTTTCACTTTGTTGGGATTATATTACAGACGTCCCAAAAGTCAGAGGGAGATAGAGGAGCAGATATGTAGGAACACCACAGAGAAGTGTCAGAGGAATATAGTTATAGTTGTTAGGGATTGTTAGGGTGTCATTTTTAAAGTGCATCCTGGAGAATGTTTTGTGCCGGTATGTAGATAATTCTTCTAGAGATGGGACAATGCTCGACCTAATCCTAGAGAATGAAAAAAAACTTCGAGGAGAAAGTGAGGGCTGCAAATGCTGGAGATCAGAGCTGAAAATGTGTTGCTGGAAAAGCGCAGCAGGTCAGGCAGCATTCAAGGAACAGGAGAATCGACATTTCGGGCATAAGCCCTTCTTCAGGAATGGAGAAGCCCTTCCTGAAGAAGGGCTTATTCCCGAAATGTCGATTCTCCTGTTCCTGGGATGCTGCCTGACCTGCTGCGCTTTTCCAGCAACACATTTTCAGCTCCTAGGGAATGAAGTCAATCAAGTGGTAGAAGTGTCAGTGGGTGAGCACTTTGAGGGCAGTGACCATAACTTTGCCAGTTTAAAATCATTGTGGTAAAGGATAAGGATAGTGCAGAAATTAAATGTCTAAATTGAGGTAAGGCCAATTTCAGTAACATCAGACGGGATCTGAAAAACAGACTGGAAGCAGTTACTTGCAGGTAAGCCAACATTTAGAAAGTAGGACTCTTTGAAAAACAGGAGTGAGAATTTAGGGCCAGCGTGTTCTTCCAAGAATGAAGGGCAAGAGCAGCAAGTCCAGGGAACCCTGGGTATTAAGGGATATCGAGAGTTTGATAAGGAAAAAGAAAGAAACATATGTAAAGTTCGGAGCATTAAAAACAGGGTAGACCCTTCAAAGATATACAGGATGTACAGGGATGCTTAAAAAAGAAATAAGGAGAGCAAAGAGAAGCCATAAAATATCTTTGGCAGATATGATTAAGGAAAATCACAAAGCATTTACTAAGTATATTAAGAGCAAGAGGATCACCAGGAAAAGAGTGGGACCTACTACAGACCAACGGGCAATCTGTACATGGAACGAGAAATTTGGGTGCAATCTTAAATGAACACAGTCAATTGCTTTGACAAATGATAAATAGCTTGTAACTGGATATTTCAGTTGGGATGTTGAGGTTCTGCAGAATGTTAAAATTACTAATGAGGTGTTGCTCGATGTTTTAGCAAGCATAAAGTCTATACATCCACAGGACTTTATGAGGCATATGCCAGGTTGCTATGGGAGGCAAATGAGGAGATTACTGGGGTTCTGGCAGAAATATTTAATACTTTGCTGATCACAGATGAAGTGGGAAAAGACTGCACGAGAGCTAATGTGGTTCCCTTGTTTAAGAAGGACAGCAGGGATAGGCCAGGTAATTACAGACCAGTTAGTCTGACCTCAGTCATAGGAAAATTATTGGAAACGTTCTGAGGAGCAGGATTGACCAACACTTGGAAACACAAGTAATGATCAAGGATACAAAAAACAGAAATTGCTGGAAAAGCTCATCAGGTTTGGCAGTGTCTCTGGAGAGAAATCAGAGTTATTGCTTTGAATCCAGTGACTCTTCCTCAGAATTTCCCCAGTTCTAAGGAAGGGTAACTCGACCTGAAACGTTAACTCTGACTTATCCCCAGAGATGCTGTCAAACCTGATGAACATTTCCAGAAATTTCTGATTTTATTTCTGATTTACAGCAGCTACAGTTCATTTGGTTTTTAACGATCAGGGATAGTCAGCACAGATTTGTGGCTCGGAGATCCTATCTGACTAATTTAATTCAGTTTTTTGAAAAGGTGACTAACTAAGTTAATAATGGGAATGCAGTTGACCTGATTTACATGAACTTTAGTAAGGACTTCAATCGGGTAAAAGTGAAAAATCATGGAAAGTTAAGCAAATATAAGAGCTCAGCTTACTTTGCACTTTATTACCTTTAAAAATAAACAGGATGCAGACTTTGAATTATGAGACTTCAGTCATAATATCTTGATAAACTTTGATATAGTTTGCTGTTGACACTCTAAATTCTGCAAGGCAAGTTGATAAACTGGATTCAAATTGGCTTACAAATCAGAGACAAAATGTGATGGTGGAGGATTGCTTTTGTGATTGGAAGCCTGTGACCAGTGGTATACAGTACCACAGGGATTGATGGTGGGACCCCTGCTGTTTATTAAGCAGATTTACAATTTGAAGTGAATGCAGAAGGTAAAATTTGTAAGTTTTCAGATGCCACAAAAATTAGTGGTTTTGTTGATAATGAGGGGGATGATTAGTAGAAAGTGAGGGCAGCAGATGATGGAGATCAGAGTCGAGAGTGTGTTGCTGGAAAGGCACAGCAGGTCAGGCAGCATCTGAGGAGCAGGAGAATCGACGTTTCAGGCATAAGCCCTGATGAAGATTCCTGATGAAGAGCTTATGCCCAAAACATCGATTCTCCTGCTCCTTGGATGCTGCCTGAGTGAGGAGGATGATGTCAGGTTACAGCCTGACATAGATCAGCTGGTAAATTGGCAGAGAAATGGCAGATGGAATTTAATCCTGATAAGTAAGAGGTGATGCATTTTGGGAGGACTAATAAGGGAAGGATATATTATGAGTAGTTAGTCCCAAGGGAGAGGGACCTTGGTGCATAAATCCGTCAATCCCTGAACAGGCAGACACAGTGGTGAAGAAGGCAGGAGCAAGAAAGTCTTGTTACAACTTCATAAAACAATGGTTAGACCATAAATGGAATACTGTGTGCAGATCTGGTCACCATACTATAAAAAAGACATGATTGCATTGGAGGGGCGCAGAAGAGATTCACTAGGATGTTGCCTGAGATGAAATGTCTCAGTTGTGAGGCGAGAAAATATAGGCTGGGTTTGTTTTGCTTGGAGTAGAGAAGGGGGGGGGGGGTGGGGGTGGGATCTGAAAACTTATAAATTTTACCTTCTGCATTCACTTCAAATTGTAAATCTGCTTAATAAACAGCAGGGGTCCCACCATCAATCCCTGTGGTACTGTATACCACTGGTCACAGGCTTCCAATCACAAAAGCAATCCTCCACCATCACATTTTGTCTCTGATTTGTAAGCCAATTTGAATCCAGTTTATCAACTTGCCTTGCAGAATTTAGAGTGTCAACAATGAGTTATACGTAATTATGAGAGCCACAGAAAAGTAGATCATGAGAATTCTTTCCCCATGGCAAATGTTTCGAAGATCAGAGGGCGTAAGTTCAAGGTGAGGAGTTGTTGGCTTTGAGGGGATCTGAGGAATTTTTTTTCCCACCCGTGGATGGTAAAAATATGATAGGTGCTGCTCGAGAGGGTGGTGGAGCCAAGTACTCTCCCAACATTTAAGAATCAACTGGACAAGCAATTAAAATGTGAGACCATAGCAGGTAATGGACCAAGTGCAGGTAAATGGGATGAATGAAGTTTGATGTTTGCTTGTTGTTAGAGACATGGAAAGCCAAAGAGCATGTTTCCATGCTATATGACTCTGTGACTCTAAAACATAGAGTAAGCGCCGAGCTCACCATCTTCAAACTCAACCCTGAGCTCGTTCCCATAATAGTGAGACTGCATGGGTGCTAAAATTGACAAACTGAGCACCTAATGTAATTGAAAAACTTAGGGACAGTCGAGCACGTTAAAAGTAAAGAAGCACTGTCTTAGGGGAACAGTGTTGTTCACCTTTCACTTTACAGAACTAAAGACAGGCGATTAACATTGATAAAAATAACTAAGCAAAACATACATTGCAGAACTTAATGATTGTCAACACCAAACTATACCAGAGTTTGTCAAAATTTTACGACTGAATTCTTATTGGTTTAAATAAAAGTCCACATCCTGATTTAAAAAAAAAGATAATAAAGTTCAGAGTAAACTGGGCAACTTTTTCATGCAGAGGATGGTGTGTGTATGGAATGAGCTGCCAGAGGATGTGGTGGAGGCTGGTACAATTGCAACATTTAAGAGGCATTTGGATGGGTATATGAATAGGAAGGGTTTGGAGGGATATGGGCCGGGTGCTGGCAGGTGGGACTAGATTGTGTTGGGATATCTGGTCGGCATGGACGGGTTGGACCAAAGGGTCTGTTTCCATGCTGTACATCTCTATGACTCTATGCTGGAAATAAAAGATGGAGTCTTCCATAAAATCCCTCTCCTCAGACTACACTCTACATTTAGGTAATTTGAGATCTCCTTATATTGCTCCACAACTGAGTAAGCGCTTGATTAGCTCATAACCCTTTCCAATTCCTCAGTTTTGAACAAAATACTAAACATTCTTCACTGTTGTAGTTTGCTAAAAATCAGATTGGTTTGCCGTGAGGCAACAAAATAAAACCAGACTTTGGAATTACCAGTTATAAAAAAGATTTGTGATTGATCAACCATGGGCCTAAAATTGGACATTCTAAATTGGCCCACAGCTGGAGAAATCAGGCCTGACAAAAACATTGGCCAAACTAAATTAAACAGCACCCAGCAGCTATCAGCTACAGAGAACAGTGGAAATCAAGATCACATGATAAAACTAAATCAAAGGTTGAATATTGGAGAACTGTCAATCAGACCATTTGGTATCTCGACTGCTTTTGTCTGTGCGCTTATATACCTCCCCAGCATATGAATAGTGAAGGGTTTTGGCATGACCCCATTGGATGATTTGATCCAGCTTGAGACCCGATTGGCCAAAGGCCACAGAGTATTCTGGAAAGTCAAGTGCAAAGGGTAATCAGTACACACAGCTGAACGCCATGATGCAGTGAGGACACATTGGAGGTTCAGTGAAGACTCAGCAAAGATGCAGAAAAGACTCAACCTGGCCCAGCAGTGGAGCTCCAACCAACTGGACAGAGAAAGAGAGAGAGAAAAGATGACCTCTGACCTGTGATATGAGACCCATCTTCACGGAAGAGAGGAAATCCTATGCAGGAGAGGGAGGAATTTCCAATGGACCAACTCAAACACATGGATTGTTGTGGGTAGCCTATTTCTCAGATGGAGATAGCGAGATTGACAGTAAATATTGTGGAAATTTGGGAAATGTTCACACGTATTTTAATAGGGAATAATTTGTTAATAAAATCAAGTTGAACTGTAAACAGAATTCATGATCTCTTTTGAAAAATGTGGTGCTGGAAAAACACAGCAGGCCAGGCAGCATCCGAGGAGAAGGAGAATCGATGTTTTGGGCATAAGCCCATCTTCAGGATTCCTGAAGAAGGGTTTATGCCTGAAACATTGATTCTCCTGCTCCTCAGATGCTGCCTGGCCTGCTGTATTTTTCCAGCACCACATTTTTCAACTCTGGTCTCCAGTATCTGCAGTCCTCACTTTTGCCTTCATTATCTCTTTGTCCACCTTACTGACAACATCACTTATGTGAAGTGTTTTTTAAGACACAAACTTGGCAAATATCCAAAGGATTGATGTTTCTGGAAGGCTCTTTGATTAGAAATATTTGCATCAACTTGCAGTCAAATGCCACACACCTTGAATTCTCAGCCTGAGCCTGAATAAGAAGGCAGCTGCCCACATTATCGCCAGGTTTATGTTGGCTGAAAGAGGGTGAAGGTTTCTAATCAAACCAAAAACCAAATGTATGTAATCCAAGGATGACTAACAACCTGTGTTAATATAGGGTCAGGTACCCGCAGTAATAAAGGAGGCAAGGAAACCAGAGAGAGCTTCAAATGACCCACGAGAGGCAAGAAGCTAGACACTGAGCTGGTGACATGTGAGGATACACAGAAACTAGAGTAGGATTAGGTACCCAGAGAAACACAAAAGCAGCAGTGACGGGGATCCAAGGGAGAGAAAGTTGGGGGGCGGGGTGGGG
>NC_057716.1:75838108-75846247 GCF_004010195.1 Chiloscyllium plagiosum | reverse complement strand
GGGGGGGGGGGGGGGGGGGGGGGACGGGGGGGTGTTGCAGAGAGAGAGAGAGAGAGAGAGAGCAGTATAATGAAAGAAGACAATACAAGAAATGACACAGAACCCAGACTGGGAGAGGGTACTAAGAAAGTACCGAAATAAAAAATGGCTCAAATGGATCAACAGTCACAGTGAGCAAATATTGGGTCTGGTACCAGCAAGATAGAAATGCTAAGAGGTGGTGTGAAAAGATAAAGGGAAATGTGCTTTAAACCTTAGTAAAGCTATATTGATAGTCACCTGCACGGAACAGCTGAGAAGTAGAGAATGGGAGAAGATGAAGTGAAGTAAGGAGCTAGACGAAGTAAAGCAGGAACTGGAGAAAGTAAGAGTCCAAGCAGCAGAACAGCAACAGATGATCCAAGGGAATGTGGTATACTTGAGACAGTTTCAGACCCTATCAGTGTGATAAAGTGCACAGTGTATGGTCAGTGATTGGGACTCAGCCCAGAAAGCTGTTGATGAGCTAACCAAGGAATGCAAAATCCTGTAGCGAGTAAGAGGAGCATTTAGGGCAACAAGATCAGATGGGGTTTGAGATTATGGGACAGACTAGGAGGAAACAGAAGAACAAGCCCATTGATATGCTGAGAGTGGCAAAGATTGAGGTATAGATCATTTGGCATGACCCGGATTAACCCTGCTTCAATGAACCCACTGACCACAATTTATCAGGCTGGCCAGAATAATACTCCAATTACTTACACAACCCTGTTCAAAGTGATGCAGAGAAAACAAAATAGATACCTGTATTAGAACCCACAGCTAAACCCTACATGTTATTTAACAGCATTGACCAATAAAAGGTTATCCATGGTCTCAATGATATCAAGAAGGTGAAATAAAGTTAGCGTGCTTGAGACCCATGATCTGTTCTGCCTTACCCAATCCTCAGCATGACAACAGAAGGTAGCTGCAAGTTATGAAGATAGCAATCCTAACCTACAACAGAGGAGACCCCTTGGAGGGATTCATTATGTGTAGGCAGTGAAAGGGAGAGCACTCAATTGCATTTGCCAGATAGCAGTGGACACGGTTGACAGGAGTCTTCAGTAACCTAAATCAGACTGTGCTGACACTGAAAAACAGGGTAAATTGGAACAGAATACTTGTCTCATATGCCACTGAGGCAGCAAGGAAATCCTGCAAAAATTGTGATCTCACAAAAACACCCAATCAGGGCAATGGGTGATGAAGTGGATGGTCTGGGCTTGAGAGAAAATAATTCAGGAATCAGAGCACTGCATATCAGGTGAGAGAAAAATGGAAACAATCAAAGCCCCAAACCCCGCTCCTCTGTGGAGGAATGAAGACAACAACCGAAACAGTGGGAGATACTATTACAGCAACTATTTGCCATCCCGCAGTAAGAAATAGAGATCAGCAAGCAGGGAAAATGTTATAACTATGGGTGCCCAGGTCACTTTGTTTGAGATAGAATGGCATCAGCATGCATCACTACGGGAATAAAAACAGAGACTGCAACCCCTGCGGCTGAGGGGACCAGTGAGGCAAGCCACGGTAAATTTAGTTGTGGAGATTACACACTCTGGCCTCTGGGTATCCTCAGTTGGATATACATGTGCTGAAGCATGAAGGAGAGTGCCTCTCCTCAGTGTCTGTGCAGCACCAAATGGAACAGTGTGGGATCACCCCTAGGAGACAGCAGGTTGGAAGACTGCCCATTTTGAGTTTGAAATGGAACACTGGGGGGTCCAGAATGACATTTAACAAATCCTGAGATTCTGATAACACATGGCACACCCATAAGAAAATCCTTCTGAGCGGTTTCACTGGACATCTACAGGAGGGGGTGCAAACAGAACCTATAGAATTTAAACCAGGAGACTTAGGCTGCCACCACCAAGCAGTGTTGCTTAATCTCCACACAGATGCTGAGCATGTTTTAGCTCAGAGCACATGAGGAAATGTAATTTATCTTCTGACATAACCGATTGTTGTATTTGGCAAATGCCCACACGTGATAAGACCCAGCAGAAGTTGCCCACAGGCAAATAATTAGAAATAAGCTGTACTGTTGAGAAATGATTGATTAAACTCATGGAGATAACTGAGGACCCAGCAGCACTGCTAATTCTCACAATGTGGATGTGCCAGTGTTGGACTGGGACGGACAAAGTCAAAAATTACATGACACTGGATTAGAGTCCAACGGGTTACAACCGTGCATTGTCAGTCACAAATACGACTACAGTCATATAGACACCAAGTTAGTGATGGACAGACTGAATGCAAATCCACAAAGGCAATATCTTTGCCCCAAGCAAGCAGAGGAGAAGATGGCCACAGTCATTGGCAGCTTGTTAAAGCAAGTAACCCTCCATCCTGTAGTGTCTCACAATAACTCTTACAATATGGCTGGTAAAGAATCTGGATGGCTCCTGGATGCTCATCATTGATTTTGGGGAGCTAAATAAAACCACCCTAACCAGGGCACTGACAGCAGTGATTATTCCTGAAATCACCATGCGGCAGACCCCGTGGGGCAAAATATTTCATTGTACTGGACATTAATAACTTTGGACAAACTCTCCACTGACACTGGCCATATAAATTCACTTTCATATTTCAGGGTGAATATTATTTATGGACCTGCTTGTCCCAGAAGTTTCACAGGTCTCCATCAATATTTCATCAGTGGATGGCCAAAGGGCTAAAGACGTTTTCCTGACTAGACTGTTTGTTAGAGGATGTGGACAATCTCCTCCTGCTGACACAGATAAGGACTGAACTTTTGACACTGTTAAAGGAACTGTTAACCTTCCTGACCACCCCAGGACTAAATGTCAAACTCAAGAAGGCACAGATCATGAGGTCCCAAGTCTTATACTTGGGAACTATGATGGCTGAGGAAAAACAGGAAATAGAAAGGAAATTGATCGAGGCCATAATCCACTTGCCCCTCCTCAAGGATGTGAGCTCCTAGTTTTCCTTTCTAGGCTTAGTGGGATAATGTTTGAATCACATCAATTGTTTCACCATTAAAGCCGTCCCACTCTCTGATCTCTTTAAAAGTAATGCCAGCTGGGAACAGACTGAACTGCACATGGATGTTGCTGCTGAATTAAAACAGGTCCTAGCACAGGCCCTCACTCAGCAGGGGCCTGATTCAGAATTTCCTTTCATCTTGGAAGTTGCAGCCACTGGCAGCCAGACATCTCCAAGACAGGCACGTTGAAGTCAGTCTGTTAGCCTATTCTCTCGGACTCTTTCACCAGTACAGCAAGACTCCCGTATGAATGGGAACCTCCTGCTAGCTGTATTCTGGGCTGTACAACATTTTGCTGATATTATCAGCCTGTAACCCGTCACCATTCTGATGGAGCGCTCCCCCATTCAACTGTTGCTGGGCAATAGCACTAAAGATGGTACAGTCAGTCAAAACTGCACAGCGTGCAGGACTGTAATGTTATAGGATCAGAACATTGCAGTCAAAGGTATCAAAATGCCCACCTTCTTCACTGACAACGTGAGCTAAGGAGGAGAAGCCCATTACTGCCAGGTTGTGGCAAGACATATCCCCAAGGAAGGATCTGTGCCAAAACAAAACAAGGAAGACACGAGGGATCCTTGGGAGAAGAAGAGGGATGCCCTGTAAGCATATTTGACGACAGGTTCTGTATGGTGAAGAATAGACACTGAAAGACAAGGCATGGAGAACCACAGAGGCAACCCCCTAACAGAGTTACAACTTAAGGTCCCCAATAAAATGAACATTCAGGCTGCAAAGCAAGCAGCTGCATCCAGTCCAAATGATTTCCCCCACCAGCAGACAGACACTCAGACAGCATATATTTCTACCACAGTTTAACTGACTTCTTGCCACTGCGGGAAACGAGAAGATTTGTCTCAGCAGATGAGCATGTGATGAGCATGTGATCTCATTTTCACTAGATGATTTAATGAATCAACAAAAGGGCCTGTGGTCAAGTGACCATGGGCTCAGACTTGGACATTCTAAATTGACCCACAGTCTGAGAAATCAGTTCTGATGGAAGATTAGACTAACTAAATTAAAGCGTAGCTACAGAGAACAGTGGAAACCAAGATCATAGAGGTTACAACATGCCGAAGGAAGAAGTATCAATCAGATGTTCTGGCATCTTGACTGACTGAGTACATGCATTTTACACCTCTTGGCATGGCAATAGTGAAGTGTGTTGAAAACAATCAATTAAATGATTTGAACTCAGCTCATGACTCCATTGGCCAAAGGCCACAGAACATTTAGAAAGTTCAGGGGTGAGGAGGGAATAAGAACATGCACTTGAATGCCACTTTCTCAATGATGATACAGTGAAGGCTCAATGGAGGTTCAGTGAAAATGCAGTGAATGCTCAATGAAAATGTAGTGAAGATGTACAAAGCGTTATTGCATAAAGCGTATTTCAGGAGCGCAATTTGGCTATAATGTCAATGAAGAGTTAGGAAACAGTATTTTCGAGAACTCTTACCTCCACTTGCAGTAGCGCGATTCCAGCGGCGATCATTTCACACACTTCATTCCGTGTACGCGCCAATGTCAGCTGCTGTCAGAGCATCTGAGAGGTCAGTACGATACATTGAGCGGCTTCATCTCAAAAATTAAACTAATGAATGTTCATTGCTCTCCCTGTGAGACTAGAATATTCTCGTATAATTCCTGCAGGACTGTATTACTCTTATATACCCCATTTGCCTTTCTAATTTATTCCAGTACCTGCATATCCCACAATCTAAACCAAACCCCAAGAAACAGTCAGAAGTCAATCAGCCACAGCCATCCATTTCTGCAAGCACAACTGCACCTGAAGGTGGTCATGATGATGACCCTCTGTCCTTGCCCAAACAATATATAGTTAAATGCAATGCATTAAATCTACTCATGTTTTATTAATAAATATGGTTTAAACTTTCATTCAGGCTGTTCTATAGTTGGTGTTAGGCTTTTGGTTGAGTTTTGAGCGAATGTGAGTGTTATTTTTTGCTGGTCTGCACTTTTCCCATAGGCCCATTATTTATATTAAACTATTTTCTATTAAGTGAGGTTTCGCTGGAATGCAACTACGGAGTTCCAGGAAGTAGTGAAGATTCAGTGAAGGCTCAGTGAAGACTCCACCTGTCCCAGCAGTGGAGCTCTGGCTATCTGGTAGAGAAGATCCATTCCGACATTTGAGACCCACTTTTGTAGAAGAGATCCAGCCCTATGGCCCAATTCCAATGGCCCAATTCAAACACATAGATCATTGTGAGTAACAGCCTTTCTCAGATTGATAGAGCTAGGTAGAAAGTAAGTATCGTGGGAATTTGGGAAATGCTTACTTAGTGTTTAATAAGGAATATTTTGTGAATAAAATCGAGGTGAACTGTAAACAGAATTCTGTGTCCCTTTGTCCTGTCCACTGACAAGAGCTTTTGAGTAAAGTGATTGTAATACATAAACTGGTCAAAGTGTTCAAAGCACAGAAAACGCATAAATCAAAGTAAAAAGTTACTGACCTGAAAATGGTGATAGGAATAAGGATTGTGTGGATTGTTTATGCTTTCTAGCTACATTGATATTTGGATATTTGTTCCCTGAAGACACATAGGAGATCATAAATAGATATGGTAGCATCATAAAATATGGCTGCCAAATATTTCCTGAGCATTAAAATGTTTTAAACTATTACAGTTCTGAAACCAGAATAAAGAAGAAAAATAATATAAATTTTGGAGCAGCCATTTTTCTATCCTTTATTTAATTTACAAGTTTGCACATGGGGGCACTACTCTAAATTACCATTGCTTTCACTGAACAATAAAAAACTTCTAATTGCATTCAATAATTATGCTTTCTATCTATTTTCTGAAGACTGAGCTCGAGAACACTCGATAAGCTACAGTATTGTGCACAATTCTGGAATCTACATGATAGAAGTGGTGTGATAGCATGAGAGAGGGTGCATAGATCATTTATGAGGATTTTGCCTAGGCTAGAGAGTTTCAGTTATGAAGAGGAATTGTACAGCCTGGATGTTGTTTCCTTCAAGCAGAGGAGATTAAGAGGAGGCATGATTGAGAATGTATTAAATTATGAAGGGCATAGATAGTGAAGCCAGTAAAAACTTTTCGCCTTGATATAATAATCAGGGGGAATAGATTTAAGATAAGCAGCAAGGGTTTTCGAGGAGATGTGTGGAAAAACTTTTTCCCCCAAAGGGCGGTGAGAATTTAGAACTTACTGCCTGTGAGGGTGGCAGAGGCTGAACCTTCATACCATTCAACAAGTATTAAGATGTGCACTTGTGATGCCTAGGCATATGGAGCTATGGGCTATGTGCTGAAAAATAGGATTGGAATGTTTCGGTGCTTGTTTTTGACCAGTGCAGACTCGATGGGCTGAATAGCCTTTTTCTGTGCTGTAGACCACAATGACTCTATAACACACCCTTCCTATAATGTGGTAACCAGAGCTGCATTGAATACAGGTCAGGTATCCATTATCAGTATGTCTGAAAACTGAAGACCTTCTTGGAAGCAGTCCCGAATGGGATATGTCGAGACGATGAGTTCTGGCCCTTTGGAAAAACTTTCTCGACTTGAATGGACCTATAAGCAAAGTTTTTTTCCAAAGGGATCAAATGAACCTGTAGATGAGCTGAGTTTGGCGTTTTGGAAAAAGGTTTCACTTTTAGGACTGTTTGGATCAGAGTGAGGTTTTGTTTTCCAACTTACGCAAACAGACTATCTTGAACCTAAATCTGAAAATTTTCCTTTTTCCGAAAATCAATAGGTGCCAAGCTTTTTGAATAAAGGGTTCTCAAACTGGACTCCAGTTGTGACTTAATTAGTTCTTTATACAGCTCCAGAATAACCTCTTGTTGTATTCCATGCCCCAGCTAAAACAGGCAAGTATCCCATATGCCTTCTTAATCACCATATCTATTTGCTCTGCTATCTTCATGAACCTGTGGATAAACACCAAGGAGGGAGCTTTCAAGGATCTAATCAGTTATAATGTAAGCACTTACAATGTTAGCCCCCTCCAAATGAAAATTCATTGAAGAGAAGAGGCTGACCAGGGACTTGCATGTGAAGCCACAGAATTTAGAAGGGTGTTAAATGCTTCAGTCTTCACTCTGGAAAAGGAGAACATAGGTACAGAATTCAGGAAAAGGTACTGTGAGGAACTTGCACAGCTTGACATAGGATATGGAGAGGTATTGGAGTCTTTGTCAGGCTTAAACACAGACAAATCCCTTGACCCAGATGAATTGCATCCTACGCTGCAATGGAAGGCAAGGCAGGAAATTGCAGGGGCTCTAACACAAATTTTTAATTCGTCTTTGTCCACAGGTGAAGTGTCAGAGGACTGGAGGAAACCTAATGTGCTTCCACTTTTGAAAAGGGCTAGTGGAGATGAACCAGGAAGTTATATACTGGTCAGTCTCATGTGAATGGCAGGGAAATTATTGGAGAAAATTCTGAAGAAGTGAATTAATACCAACTTGGAAAGAAATGAGTTAATTAGGTTAGATTACTTACACTGTGGAAACAGGCCCTTCAGCCCAAAAAGTTCACACCAACCCTCTGAAGAGCAACCCACCCAGACCCATTCCCCTACACCTAACACTATGGACAATTTAGCATGGCCAATTCACCTGACCTGCATATTTTTGGACTGTGGGAGGAAACCGGAGCAAACCCACACAGAGACAGGGAGAATGTACAAACTCCACACAGACAGTTGCCTGAGGCAGGAATTGAACCCAGGTCTCTGGCGCTGTGAGGCAGCAGTGCTAACCACTGTGCCACCGTGCTGCTCCTAATGGCAAATTAGGGAAAGTCATTATGGTTTTGTCAGAGGGAGGTCACACCTAACAAATTTGTTAGAAGTTTTTGAAAATGTGACCATGTATTTATCTCCGCATACCTTGACACCGTCCTGTCCCCCTTAGTCCAAGAACTCCCCACCTACATTCGGGACACCACCCATGCCCTCCACCTGCTCCATGATTTTCGCTTCCCCGGTCCCCAACGCCTTATTTTCACCATGGACATCCAGTCCCTGTACACCTCCATCCCCCATCACGAAGGACTCAAAGCCCTCCACTTCTT
>NC_057716.1:75795625-75837439 GCF_004010195.1 Chiloscyllium plagiosum | reverse complement strand
ATATCATGTGAATGTTACTTGCCTCTTGTCAGCCCAAGCCTGGACATTGTCCACATTTTGGGCATGGGCTACATCAGTGTCTGAGGAGTCATGAATGACGTTGAAGATTGTGCAGTCATCAGCAAACAGGACTGCAGAACATGGATCAGATCTGTTTGTTGTGGAATCGCTTATCTCTGCATATCAATTGTTGCTTATTCTATTTGGCATGCAAGTAGCCCTGTTTTGTAACTTTGCCAGGCTTTACTAGCTTCGCTTATATTCCGAGTGAAGAAAAAGCAGTGGATGATATACGCTTAAGTGTTGTTGTGCTAGTCAGCTACCTTAACGCTATATATAATTCAGTCAAATCCATCAAATTCAGCACCGCCTTCCTAACCTGCAATCTTCTTCCCGACCTCTCCACCCCCACCCCAGTCTGACCTATCACCCTCACCTTGACCTCTTTCCACCTATCACATTTCCGATGCCCCTCCCACAAGTCCCTCCTCCCTATCTTTTATCTTAGCCTGCTGGACCAACTTTCCTCATTCCTGAAGAAGGGCTAATGCCCGAAACGTCAATTCTCCTGTTCCCTTGATGCTGCCTGACCTGCTGCGCTTTTCCAGCAATACATTTCCATCTCTGATCTCCAGCATCTGCAGACCTCACTTTCTCCTCCTATATGGATTTTAGTAAAGCTGTTGACAAGGTTCGACATGGGCAACTGATTAAGAATGTTAAAACCCATGGAATTGAGGGAAACCTGGTGAGATAGATTAGAAACTTGCTTAGTAATAGGATAAAGGTAGGAGGCTGTTTGAGTGACTGGGGGCCAGTGTCCAGCAGTGTACCATGAGCATCAGTACTGGGACCCTTATTGTTTGTTATATACATTAATGATATAGATAAAAATGTGGGGGGATTGTTAAGCAAATTTACAGATGACGTGAAGAATGGTAGAATGATTAACAGTGAAGAAGATGGTTGTAGGTTACAGGATGATATAGATGAGTTGGTGAGATGGGCAGATGACAGGCAGATGGCATTTAACCCTGATAAGTGCAAGGTGATGCATTTTGGAAACAAGATGAGGGAGTGTTTAATGAATGACAGGACACTTAATAGCTTAAAGGAACCGACGAATCTTGGGTGATTGTTCACAGATCCCTGAAATTGGCAGAGCGCATGTATAGTAAGTTATACTCTCGACTTTGATCTCCAGCATCTGCAGTCCTCACTTTCTCCTAAAGCGCATGTATAGAATAATTAAGAAGGCACATGGGACAATTGCATCAATCATGGCAGAAGTATAAGAACAAGAAAGTAATGTTAGAGTTGTACAGAGCATTGTTCAGGCCACAACTGGAGTACTCTGTGCAATTCCGGTTACCTCATCACAGGAAGAATGCTTTAGTACGACAGAGGATACAGAGGAGATTCATTAGGGTATTCCCTGTAATGAATAAAGAGAGACCAGTCAGCTTGAATTATTTTCTTTCTAGCAGAGAAGACCTGGGCAGAGGGGGGATGCGATTGAGTTATATATCATTAGGAGGGATAAGGAGGGGGTGGATAGAGAGCAGCTCTTTCCCTAGGTTGAGGGGTCAACCACAAGATGGGATATAGTTAGGATAAGGGACAAGGGATTCAAAGGGGAATTGGGAAAAAAAAAATTTTGGAAATCAGGAATGCATTGCGTGGGAAGGGAGTGGAAGCTGGAAATCTTACAACCTTTAAAAATATTTGGATTGGTACTTCAAATATCATAATATTCAAAGAAACGTGACAAGTGCAGGAATTGGGATTTGCACACTTTTAGTGGTCGTTAGGTTGGTGCAGATTCCGTGGACTTAAGGGGCTTTTCTATGCTGTATGAATCTAAGAATCTATAAGTGTGTTACCTCACCATTCTCATCATTAAATGCATGTGTGCACTAAATGTTTGGTATGATCTGCTAGCCAATGTTACAACAATGTTTCTTTCTAAAACATCGTGAATAATTTGGAAATACCTGTGTGATTCATATGTTACAGAAGAAATCTACACTTTCTGCATCTGAGCTTTAAAAACTTTTTATCAAATGCTACTCTTATCAGATGATAAGAGGGTGGCATTATTTTGGGCAACATTTGGATTGCACTTTTCCATTAGAATTGATTTCTTTGTCCAAAGGTTGCTTGATAAAATGTGAATGAAGTATTGCATCTGAACTTATGCCTGACTTCAATATGAGTGCTTCATTGAAGGAAGTGAAAATGGAGAACTTCTTTTAAATTTCCTCAAATCCAGCACATTTTAAGAAAATTGCCTTTTTTTGATCTGAAGTCTGAACTTCTTCAATAACTACTCCAGCCCCAGTGCTGAAGAGATGAAAGTAGAGAATTATTTTAAAAGCTGCTTTACATTTCACAGAGATTGAGTATTGATTAGATTTCTTTCTGTCAGCAAATATCCAGCGAACTTCACTTCAAATTTTCTTAACTCAAATATATTCTTCCACTCAAATTGTTTTGATCAAGTGCTTTGAATTTATATAATACATTGCTCTCAAATTTTCAAAGCAATTCTTTCATCAGTTTAAAAATTAAAATTCCTGTGTTAACTATTAGAATTTTTAAACTATCATGTAACTGAGTTATTTTGATGCACCTTACACATTCAGTTCTGTATCATTCCCTGTGTTCATGCATGAATCTCTTTGTGAAAAGCTGATTTTGATTCCTAAAATCTCAGAGTATTTGTTTGCTGTTGCAGCCTAAATTTATTTGTTTTTATTTTATCTCTGCTCTTTCTATCCTCATTATGAGTTTGATTCTAAAATAAAGACGAATCTGCTCTATGATATTTCTTATGCAAGAGTCATGAAACCTTTTCTGTACTGTTATCTGTTGTCTAACTAGAGGGAAGAATCAATCAGATTGCTGTAGGTCTGGAGTCATCAGACGAGACCAGTCATGGATGGCAGATTTCCTTCCCTCAAGAAGGTTTGTGAACTCAAATGGGATTTTATGATAACAATTACATGGTCAATATTAGGCTAGCTATTTTTTTTAATTCCAAATTTATTTAGAATTCAAATTGTACCATCTGCAATGGTGGAATTAAAACCATTACCCAAGCATTCTGAATTACTGGTCCAGTGATGTTATCACTTTATATTGCATATAATATGCATTATTATGGACTAGGTCTGTGCATTTGGCATAGATTCTGTGACATTGTTCTCTACTTGTAAGAAGCCTAAAGCTAATAGTAAAACCAATGTATAATAAGGACAACACAGTTACTCTGATGCTGCAGTCGGGTGCCAAGTAACAATATATCAATACAAAAGCCACAAGGAGCATAACAGAAAACGTTTCATCTTACACTCAAAAGGACAAACAGGAAAATTCCAAATTTCAAACGATTGTTGTCAGTCAGTACTACCAGTTCTGAATGTTTAAATTCAACATTTTTGCACTTGTCGTAATGAGTGTAAGATGAAAAGCTTTGCTGACAATTCCCTTTTCAGCAATAGTCATGACTGCTGCACAAGGGGAATTTATTTTAGTTTTATTTTAGAATCAAACTTCAAGGCATTACTTTTATTTATATTTCAGTTCTTCAAAACACATCATTCAGACTTTTCATTCTCTTAGCATTTACTGTTTCACTTAAAGAACAGTACAGCACAGGTCAAGTCCTTTGGCCCATCAAGACTGTGCTGACACATGATGCCTTTCCAAACTAAAAACGTTTTACCTCTTCGCAGTCCATATTCCTCTATTCCCTGCCTATTCATGTATCTGTTAAGATGCCTCTTAAAATTGTTATTGTACATGTAGTTCTGCTATTACACAATAATTATGTTGCTGAACAAAGAGACCTTGGAGTGCAGGTTCATAATTCCTTGGAAGTAGAGTCGCAGGTAGATAGGATAGCGAAGAAGGTGTTTGGTTTGCTTTCCTTTATTAGTCAGAGTATTGGGTGTAGGAGTCGGGAGATCATGTTGCCTGTACAGGACATTGGTTAGGCCACTTTTGGAATATTGCGTGCAATTCTGGTCTCCTTCCTATTGGAAAGATGTCGTGAAACTTGAAAGGGTTCAGAAAAGATTTACAAGGATGTTGCCAGGTTTGGAGGATTTGAGCTATAGGGAGAGGCTGAACAGGCTGGGGCTGTTTTCCTTGGAGCATCGGAGGTTGACGAGTGACCTTACAGAGGTTTATAAAATCATGAGAGGCATAGATAGGATAAATCAACAAAGTCTTTTCCCTGGGGTGGTGAGTCCAGAACTAGGGACCATAGGTTTAGGGTAGAGGGGAAAGATATAAAAGAGACCTAAGGGCCAACTTTTTCACACAGAGGTTGGTGCGTGTATGGAATAACCTGCCATAGGAAGTGGTGGAGGCTGGTACAATTACAGCATTGAAAAGGCATCTGGATGGGTATATGAGTAGGAAGGAATTAGTGGGTTATGGGCCAAGTGGTGGTAAATGGGACTAGATTAGGTTAGGATATCTAGTCGGCATGGATGAGTTGGACGGAAGGGTCTGTTTCCGTGCTGTACATCTCTATGGTTCTATTATGCAACCCCGCGTTATATGAAAATAGCACTGTAAGTATTGGCAATGCAATCACGTTATAGCCAAAGCACGTTTTAAAAGTTTTTGCTTTAGAAATAGTGTTTCCTATTAGTCAATCACATTACAGCCAATTTACCTTGACCAAACGCGCATTATAGCAGAGCTACCTGTATCTGCCTCCACCACCTTCTTTGGCAGTGCATTGCAGGCACTTACCACTCTCTGTGTAAAAAACCTACCTTTCACATCTCCTTTTTTCCTTAAACCTATGTCCCCAGTAATTGACATATCTACTCTGGAAAAAGACTCTGAATATCCATTTTATCCATGATCCTCAGGTCACCCCTTAGCTTCTGATATTCAAGTGAAAACAAACAGAGTTTTCCCAATCTCTCTTCAAAGCTAATACCTTCCAAAACAGGCATCATCTAGGTAAACTACTTCTATACCCTCTCCACAGCCTCCACAGCTTTCTGGTGGTGTGACGATCAGAACTGAAATGTAGCCAAATTAAAGTTCTGTACCACTGCAACATGACTTGCCATATTTTATACTCTATGTTCCAACTGATGAAGGCAAGTACCTCCTGACCACCTTATCCACTTGTGTTGCCACTTTCAGGGAACTGTGGATCTGTATGCTTAGATCTCTCTTTATGTTAATGTTTTTAAAGATTCTGCCATTCCTTCATTCCTGTATTAGACCTTCCAAAATGCATCACCTTGCATTATCATCGTGCACTTGTGCAGACTAGGTATCCTGTGCTCTACTCTTCTTTGCTCTTTGAATGAAACAGGAGATGCTAAAAGAATGAAAAATCCAAATGGTGTGTTTTGAGTAATTGAAATACACATAAAAAGTAATGCCTTGAAGATTGTTACATGCACTAGATAATATCCCCTTGTACGGCAATTATGACGATTGCTGAGCAAGGAAGTATCACTAAAACTTTTCGTCATGCACTCATTAGAATAAATGTAAGAATATCACTTTTAAATGTCATCTGCTCTTTCTCTGACCAAGTCTCTATATCCTGCTGTTTCCTCTGGAATTCCTCCATGTTTTCCACAACTCCTGCAATCTTTGTGATATCTGCAGACCACTTGCATTCTCCTCCAAATCATAGCTAATAGAATCTCTACAGTATAGCAGGCCATTCAGGCAATCGAGCTCACATCAACCTCCCAAACAGCATCCCACTCAGACCCAGCCTATCTCTATAATTCCCATGGTTAACCCACTAGTCTACACATCCCTTGACACTATGGGCAATTTAATGTGGCCAGTCCACCTAACCTGCTCATCTTTGGACTGTGGGAAGAAACTGGAGCACTCAGACGAAATCCACACAGATACTGAGAGAATGCTCAAACTCTACACAGGCATTCACCTGACGGTGTAATTAAACCTGGATCCCTGGCATTGAGAGGCAGCAGTGCTAACCACTGAGCCACCATGCCACCCCTGGGATAAAATCAATTATACATATTGCACAATACAGAGATCCTAGCACTGATCCCTACAAAAGATCACTGGTCAGATCTCCAGGCAGAAAAATACCCTTCCACTGCTACTCTCTGTCTTCTACAGCTAAGCCAGTTCTGTATCCATCTTACCAGTTTACTGTGGATCCCATGTGATGTCACCTTTTGTATCACCTTACCATGAGGGACCTTGCCAAAGGCCTTGCTGAAGTCCATGTAGATTATCTGCACCATCCTGCTGTCATCAAACATCTTTATCACTTCATGAAAAAAAATCTCAATCATGTTTGTGAAGCACAACCTCCCCCCCCCCCTCCCCCCCCCCCCAAAGCCATGCTGTCTATCACGAATAAGTTCATATTTTTTTCCCAAATGTGAGTCAATCCTATCACAAAGAATGTTCCTGAATAATTTCCCAAATACTGATGTAAAGCTCATTTGCCTGTAATTTCCTAGATTATCCCAATTACCCTTCTTAGCAAAGGAACAACATTGACTATTCTCCAGGCTTCTGGGACCATTCCTATGACTAAAGAGGGTACAAAGACTTCAGAAGCCCCAGCAATTTTCTCCCTCAGCTCCCAAAGTATTCCAGGATAGATCGTAACTCATCGTGGGGATTTGTCTACCTTAATGCTTTTCAAACACTTAAAATCCCCTCTTTCTTTTATATCAACATGCCTTGGAATATTAGCACACCCTTCTCTTGACTCACCATCACTATGTCCTGCTCCTTTGAGAATGTCAATGCAAAGCATTCATTAATGACTTTACCTACTTCATCTGGCTCAGAGCATAAATTTTGTCCTTTGTTCTTTAGTGTATTTAACCTTTCCCTAAGCACCCTTTTGTTCCTGATATATTTTCCTTAATCTTATTTACCAAGGACATCTCATGGACCCTTTTAGCCCTGGTCATCCCTTGTTTAAGTACCTTTGTGCTTTCTTTATGTTCTTCGAGAGCTAATTATGTCTGCACTAGTCATCAAAAAAAGCAAGACAAAAAGGAAAAAAAAAATTGATTAGCTGCATTCCACCTTCTTGTACCTGGTCTGTAGCCTTGCAGGTGACTGCACTTTTGGTGCAGATCTAGGAAACCTTTCAGTGAATTAAGTATTTCTTCCTCACTTAAGATCCCTGGCAAACTGAGTAATAAATTTCAGGCACCCACAACTCTGAATGAAAATGATTTTCCTCATTCTTCTATGAATTATATTGGCGGCACGGTGGCTCAGTGGTTAGCACCATTGCCTCACAATGCCAGGGATCCGGGTTTAATTCCACCCTCAGATAACTGTCTATGTGGTGTTTGCATATTCCCTGTGTTGGTTTCCTCTGAGTGTTCCTGTTTGCCCCCACAGTCCAAAGATGTGCATATTAGGTGGATTGGCCACAGTGGATTGCCCTGGAGTTCCAGGCATGTGTAGGCTAGGTTGATTGGCTATGGGAAATGTGGTATTATCAGGATACTGAAGGGGACTAGGGCTGGGTCAGGGTGGGATGCTCTTTGGAGGGTTGGTAAGGACTTGATGGGCTAAATGGCCTCTTTCTGACTGTAGGGATTCTATGATCTATGACTATCTATGATCTTAAATTTGTGACCCCTATTTGACATATTCACTTGGAGAATCATGTATTTCATGACAACTCTGGAGTGTCAGAGGCTGAGGAGTGACCTTATAGAGGTTTATAAAATCATGAAGGGCACAGATAATGTAAATAGACAAAGTTTTTCCCTGGGGTGGGGGAATTCAGAAATAGGCAGCATAGGTTTAGGGTGAGAGGGGAAAGGTTTAAAAGAGATTTAAGGAGCAGCTTTTTCATGCAGAGGGTGGTGTGTGTGTGGAATGGGCTGCCAGAGGAAGTGGTGGAGGCTAGTACAATTGCAACATTTAAAAGGCTTCTGGATGGGTATATGAAGGGTTTGGAGGGAACTGGCCCGTGTGCTGGCAAGTGGAAGTAGATTGTGTTGGGATATCTGGTCGGTGAGTTGGACCAAAGGGTACTAAGCAGTAACTGTTCAATGTCGGTAACATCCTATAAACACACACTTGGCAAAGGCAAATTCAGTAAAATAGATTGTCTCACTTGGAACGAAGCAGGGAATTTTCTATTCCAACTTTCAAACACAGCCTAAAGACCACAGCAACAAATGCCACCAACAAACTAAAACAAAAGGGAGCTTGACTCCACCCTTTCAGGCTGCTTATTGTTCCAACTTATAAAAGAAAGAAAGCAAGGTCTCTCAAGCTGCTTGCATGATTCAAATAGATAGTTCTTAACCTCTGTCCTAAAACTACGCTTCAAAAATAAACCCAGGACAAAATACACCTCTTAAAAACATAGTATTGTCACAACATCAGCTGCACTACCCTCATCAATCATCCTTGTTACTTCCTCAAAGAATTCAGTTATGTTTGAACTCATAATAATGATGTGTTCTAATCACCGAACAGAACCAGCCTGACCATCTCTGACTAATATAGGCTGTCCTAATTGACAGCATATCTTGTTTAATGTATTGATTCTACTAATTTGCCCATCACTAATGTTTGACTGTTCCCCCATAACTATTTGGCCTATCCCTTGGACTCTTCTTAAACAAGGATACAACATTGACAGACCTCATCTGTATGATTAGATGATTAGATTACTTACAGTATGGAAACAGGCCCTTTGGCCCAACACGTCCATATTGACCCTCCGAAGAGTTACCCACCCAGATTGAAACTCCTGCCCTATATTTACCCCTGACTATGGGCAATTTAGCATGGCCAATTCACCTAACTTGCACATCTTTGGATTGTGGGAGGAAACCGGAGCACCCGGAGGAAACCCACGCAGACACGGGAGAATGTGCACACTCCACACAGACAGGCACCCGAGGCGGGAATCAAATCCAGACCCTTGGCACTATAAGGCAGCAGTGCTAACCACTGAGCCCCGTGCCATCCCACGGTATCTAGTGAGAATTGGAAAATTACCTTTCATGGATCTATTATTTTCTCACTGGTTTCCTTTAACAACCTGGGATGCAATCCATCCAATCCTGGTGATTTATCCACATTCAAGAATGTAGGTCTTTCAAATGCTTCATCTTCCACCATGCTTGTTATACTTAATATTTCATACTCCTCTTTAGTTAGATTGCCTGCAGTAATCCTTTACTTTGCAAAGACACAGACAATTTACTCATTAAGTGTCCAGCCCACATCCTCATCATCGATTAACGTGCACATCTCTGAGAGGTCTTACCCCTTCTTTAATTATCCTCTTGCCCTCAATGTACAACTTCACATTATGGCTGGTCACCCTCAACCTTGGCTTTTTCAGCTCTTGCTTCTTCTATTGTATCCTCAAAGAGAAGTAAAATTTTGCTTTCGAGGACTCAGTCAATTCTATCTGTATTACAGCTGATAAAGCAAAGAATGTTTAAAGCTTTCATCAAAGCTCTGTTTAGATTAGATTCCCTACAGTACGAAGACAGGCTATTTGGCCCAACAAGTCTGTACCCCCCCTCCCAGACCCATTCTCCTAGCCTATATTTAGCCCTGACTAATGCACCCAACACTATGGACAATTTAGTATGACCAATTCACATGACCAGCACGTCTTTTGGATTGTGGATGGAAACCAGAGCACCCAGAGGAAACCTATGCAGACACGGGGGGAATGTGCAAACTCCACACAGACAGTCACCCGAGACGGGAATCGAACCTGGGTTCCTGCCACTATGAGTCCGCAGTGCTAACACTGAGCCACAGTGCTGTACTTTTAATAAAGAATGATATTGTTTGGGAATGACATACAGGAGATAATTAATCTCTGTCTCAATGCAGAAAAGCATAGCTAACATCTAGCTTCATGGTCCTATTCTGCTTCCACCTTGAAATGTTGGGCTGTTCATGGCTGAATCAGTATAAATTGGCTTAAAGAAGCTATCGGTAAACATAAAATGGCTGGAGGGGATTTTTAGATGAAGCAGCGTCTGATATGCAAAGTTAAATTATAAACTTAAATAATTGGAACCTTATTGAAGGAGAATATCTAAGGTAACAAGATTAAGATAACACAAAAACAGTCTTGGTGAAATTCAGAAAATAAAGTCCTGTTGAACAGAAGCAAATGCAGTCGCTGCAGTATGGAGACATTCTAACAAGGTCGATCCTTGTGAAATGCTGATAGAAGCCTCCATACCAGGCTGGTGCAAAGTCTGTCATGGGATAGAAGGCAAAGGTCTGACCAACATCAATTAATTACAGCCCCCATGTCATATCTCAAAATGGAGTTTTAATTATACTGTAGGAAGGGATTTAACTGCATTCCTATGGTTTTCATTCTCGGCAGATATAAAAAAATCCCCTTCTAATCAGTGGGATAGTGCTGTGTAACTGATGTAGAAGCTGTAATGTTGTTCATTAAGATGTGCTGTGAAGGCCCAAGGATACTTGAAAAGGAGGTCTAGTAAACACCATGAGATCATGGGAAGACTATTCACACAATCACATGATTAACTTGATTGGGTGTGTATATAATCAAATAATAACACAATTGGCTTGTCATAGCCAAGGCAGGCTAAAAGCAAGTCTATATAAGGTGTATGTTTCCCTTTGTTTGGTTAAGAAGTCCCTGGACTGTCGAGAGGCTGTCACCCCACTGTTGATTGAAGTGAACCTGGGTGTCGAGTGATTCATTTTGTCATTCTTCCCAACTGAAGACATTGAGGTTTCAACCACAGATCTGACAAAATGGATACATTGTCCCCTGTGATCAGTATTCTTGGCATTATCCATGATATCAACACACCAGAAATAATCTTATGGATCTTCCACATTACCCAAGAAAGTATCTTTTATTCCTTGATAGCATCTGTTTCTTTGGTGTTTGCAAGCTGGAGTAGTCAAGCTTTAGGCAATTGAAATCTCTAATTGCTTCTTTGGTAAACCACCTGAAAAAGGCTAATCTCATGGAAAAGAAACAAATAAGACCATTTGGCTCTTCCAGTCTGCTCTGCCATTCAACTTCAAAATTGCTGATCATCCTCTTCAATCCATTTTGTCCACATCATCTCCATAGCCTTTTACGTTATTGGCATTGGAAATTTGCCAAACTTTGCTTTTACAATATCTGACCATAGCTGATAATGTGTTGTTGGAAAAGCACAGCAGGTCAGGCAGCATCCAAGGAGCAGGAGAATTGACATTTCGGGCATGAGCCCTTCTTCCTGAAGTAGGGCTTATGCCCGAAACATCAATTCTCCTGCTCCTTGAATGCTGCCTGACCTGCTGCGCTTTTCCAACAACACATTATCAGCTCTGATCTCCAGCATCTTGTTTTAAAAAATTCTCAAGGTCAGGTTCGTAGGAGAGTAGTCTGACACAGAACAAACGACCAAGAGGCGAGTCTGCTAGAATATGAGCATTTTATTCCCCGCAGCGTCGCCACAACCAGGTCTCATACTTACAACGGGTCTGGCTTATACTCACTCTACATGTTACCGGAACTGGGAGCCGTCAGTTCTTGTAGAGCGGTTGCCAACAACCCACGCTCGGCGGTTAAACGTAACCCCGGAGCAGACTCACCGCACTGGGGTCTTTTCCAGCTTTTTATTCTTTTCCAGATATAAACATTCATGTGAACAGCAGAGCAAGGCTAAAAAACACATTCCATTCTGGTTACATACAGATAAGAAGATTCACACGGGGAGGTGTGTAATAAGATTCACACGGGACTAAGCAACACCTCCATTCCGGTTAGATTCACACATGTATTGGGACATAATTTTTAACCGTTTCACCACACATCTGCAGTCCTCACTTTCTCCGAGAAGATTTTAACCTACTGCAAATCCTCTTACAAGGATGCCTTCCTTGAAGAAGCTCTCTTCCTCCCTCTGGAAGGATTTCAGTGAGTCCCTCTCTCCCTGCACACCCCAGGTCATCTCCTCTGCCCAGAAGCTCTTCAGCCACGTTCTCAAACAGACTCGCTACCACAGCCACATCTCGTTCCTCAGCACCTGCCTACAGAACCGACTGACCCCGCACGGACTCCGGACTACGTTCAGACCAACAAAATTTGGACCCAACCAGGACAACCAGTATCTGCAACAAATCCAAAGCCTCCAGCAACAGACCTTCCTCCGGATCCTCCGCTCCACGCTTGCAGCCATGCGCCGCTACTGTCATTCCCTGCAGTCAGCCCTACACCAGCTCAGGACAACACTCTCACAGACTTGCAAAGGACCTCTACTCTCCTTCATCCACAGAAGAATCCATACACTAAACAAACAGTTCTTCCTAGCCATACCGGAAATTAAAGACAGTAAGTACCAAAAACTTTCATGTACTTACCCCCACACTCTGGGTTCCTCAACCATTCCAGAATCTTCCATCGGCCTCTGGAATCATTCAGGCGCCATTAACCACGCGGCCGCTGCAGCAACCACCGCCACGAACCATGACGTCACTTCTACCCCCACTGACCATGCAGCCTCCGCGATCGACGCCCAGACAACCGCCTCCATGATTGCCAGGAAGACCATTGCCGACAGATACATGTCCTCCGCAGGGTCCACTACCACCGGGAACAACACCGTTCCTGCCGTTGCCGCAGCCACTTCTGCCCCCAGTGACATCACTCACCTGCACAACGACCACGCCGCATGCGTCTCCGCCCCCATGTCGATCTCCGTCCGCACGCCTCACTCCGCTCCCATGCCAATATCGGTCCACACGCCTAACCCCTCCACCTGGACACCCCGTACTGGCCTCTTACCTGCCCTCGATCTCTTCATAGCCAACTGCCGCCGCAACATTAACTGCTTCAACCTCTCAACCCCTCTCACCCATTCCAACCTCTCACCCTCTCAACATGCAGCCCTTCACTCCCTCCCTTCCAACCCCAACCTCACTATCAAACCAGCAGACAAGGGAGGCACGGTGGTACTTTGGCGCACTGATCTTTACATCGCTGAGGCTAAAAACCAGCTCACGGACACCTTCTCCTACTGCCCCCTTGACCATGACCCCACCTTCTACCACCAAACCATCATCTCCCAGACCATCCATAACCTCATCACCTCAGGGGATCTCCCATCCACCGCCTCCAACCTCATAGTCCCACAACCCCGCACCGCCCGTTTCTACCTCCTGCCCAAAATCCACAAACCTGCATGCCCCGGACGACCCATTGTCTCAGCCATTCCTGAAGAAGGGCTTATGCCCGAAACTCCTGCTCCTTGGATGCTGCCTGACCTGCTGCGCTTTTCCAACAACACAATATCAGCTCTGATCTCCAGCATCTGCAGTCCTCACTTTCTCCTAAATATCTGACCATAGCCAATTCTTTGTTGTTCCAAACTCTCGTCACCCTATGAGAAAACAAATTCTCTTCTCTTGGTCTGAAGTGGCTTCTTCCATTTTTTGAAATGGTGTTTGCTGGATATGGATTCCTCAGCCAGGGGAAACATCTTACCTGCATCTACCCTAAGTTTCCTGTTTATTTTTAGGTTCTGTATAGATCACCTCCCATTCCTTTAAACTCTAGAAAATACAAGCCCAGTTTTTACCAGTCTCTTTTGATAGGGCAGTTTTGTCATCCCAGGGACATATTTGCAAACCTGTTGTTGCACTCCCTCAATGACAAAAATATCTCTCCTCAGCTAAGGAACAAAGAACTGCACACTGTACTCCAGCTTCCAAGATTCTACGTGATTGAAGCAAAACTTTACTATTCCTGAACTCCAATTCTTCTGAAGGCTAACATACAATCTGCCTCCTACGTGCCTGCTGCATAGGCATTTAGCATTCAATAACTTACTGTGAATACACGCAGGTAACTTTGTTAATCAAATTACCAGTGCATGGCATTCAGTATTGCTGGCTATTCAGGATTGGAGGTTTACTGCCATACCACACAAGAAGCAATGGACTGAGAGCCACCATTTCCCCATTGTGCCTGCTGTCTCACAGACACGCTGACAGACATCTGGTTAACAAATGGTCTGCAGTGTTGTCAGTTGCCAGCACTAAGAAATTTTTCAGTTCTCTTACATCAAAGCTAGTTTGCCTCAAAAAGCTCAGCATTTGGGGTCTGGTAAACCATCGCACTGCATTGTCACTGGGCTTCACTTGTAGTGTTTTCAGATGTCCCTTTGATTCCTTAAGTCTGGTAAACATTGTCACTATGTGATAAGGAGGAGAAAGTGAGGCCTGCAGATGCTGGAGATCAGAGCTGAAAATCAGAGCTGAATATGTGACCCGGGTCTCTGGCGCTGCGAGGCAGCAGTGCTAACCACTGTGCCACCGTGCCGCCCACAATGTTCTATCTATGTAAAGAAGTTGCCCTTAGGTACCTTTTAAATCTTTCCCCTCTCAATTTAACAGCAGGCACAATGGGGAAATGGTGGCTCTCAGTCCATTGCTTCTTGTGTGGTATGGCAGTAAACCTCCAATCCTGAATAGCCAGCAATACTGAATGCCATGCACTGGTAATTTGATTAACAAAGTTACCTGCGTGTATTCACAGGATTCCTGAAGAAGGGCTTATGCCCGAAACGTCGATTCTCCTGTTCCTTGGATGCTGCCTGACCTGCTGCGCTTTTCCAGCAACACGTTTTCAACTATGTGATAAGGTCAGGACTAAATCCCAGAGGTAAACATTGATAGCTCCTATAAATTAATCATATACAAAGGATGGTAAGGGGAAAAAATTTGCTGAAACATCATAGACGTGGGGCCCAATTCCATGTGTTCTGATATCACCATGAACTCACTCTGCATACACATGCTCAATAACTGTATTTTGAGTAAACAAATTGTTTACTCCAAAAAAGTCAATTAGCATTCTTAACTGCAAACAACCAGATATCTTTGAAACCATAGTACTTACTTCAAGATCAGTATCCGAAGTCATTTGAACTCCTTCGAGAATGCTCCAGTAGACATCAGTGCATAAAAAATGCTTTGACAATGATCTATCAGATGTCATAACTAGGTAGGATATCATGTTCAAAACTGAGAGACCAGAACATAGAGTCATAGAGCTGTACAGCATAGAAACTGACCCTTCGGTGCAACTTGTCCAAGAGGACCAGATATCCTAACTTAATCTAGCCCCATTTGCTACCATTTGGCCCATGTCCTTCTAAACTCTTCCTATTGATATACCCATTTGGATGCCTTTTAAATGTCACACATGTACCAGCCTCCAATATCTCCTCTTTCAGCTCATTCCATAAATACACTACCATTCTCAGCCACATTAGAGAGACTTAAACAATCCTTAGATAAACACTGGATGATTTTGGGATAGTATAGGGGGACAATTTTAGAATAGTTCACAGGTTGGCGCAACATCGAGGGCCAAGGGCCTGTCCTGCGCTGTATTGTTCTATTAGATTAGATTAGATTAGATTAGATTAGATTAGATTAGATTACAGGCGCTGTATTGTTCTATGTTCTATCTATGTAAAGAAGTTGCCCTTAGGTACCTTTTAAATCTTTCCCCTCTCAATTTAACCCTCTTCCCTCCAGTTTTGGTGTCATCTGCAAACTTACTAACTGTACTGCCGATGTTGACACCCAAATCATTTATATAATTAACGAAAAGCAGTGGACTCAGACTGATCCTTGAGGCATACCACTGGTTACAGGCCTCCAAACTAAAAATCACCCCACCGCCATTACCCTCTGTCTTCCACCTTCAAGCCGGTTCTGCATCCAAATGATTAGTTCTCCCTGTATTCCATGTGCTCTAATCGTGCTAACCAGTCTACCATGACGAACCTTGTCAAACGCCTTACTGAAGTCCATACAGATCACATCCACTGCTCTGGCCTTAATAATACACTTCGTTACTTCAAAAAAACTCAATCAAGTTAATATGACATGATTTTCCACACAGAAAGCCATGTTGATTATCCCAAATCAGTCCTTGTCTTTCCAAGTATCTATAAATCCTGCCACTCAGGATGCCCTCCAACAACTTGCCCACCCCTAATGTTAGGCTCATCAGTCTATTACTACCTGGTTTTTCCTTACCACCTTTCTGAAATAGTGGCATGATGTTTGCCAACCTCCAATCGTCCAGCACATCACCTGTGACTATTGATGATACAACAGTCTATAGACTGGATAGTCTTTTTATTATTTAGTAGACACCTATATTTAAATTTATGCTCAGTTAATTTGTAATGGTTTTCTTTTATTCACACATCATCTGACAATAATTGATGACATTCTTGTTCTAAGTTAAATGATGGTTACTCACAAGTTTAGGCATAGCACCCATGATTTGGGAAGTATTGGACTACTTCTGTTTAATGTAGTTAGCAGGAAGATAGATTTCTTGCCAAAAGTACATTATCCAGCAAAATTGGAAATTAAACACTTGGCTGCATGATGTTAAAAGTCAGATTGGTTTTCCTTGAATAAAGTTAACAAGGCCAGATTTTAGGATTACTAATCAGTAGAATGATAAACAAAAAGAGAAATTAACTGGCCTGAGCAGTTGTGAATGAGGGGTGTGAGAAGGAAGGATTTCAACTTTCATTTTCATTGTACACTTTCTAGCTACATCCATATTTAGATATTTCCTCATGCATGACACATAGGAGATTACAAATAGATACAGGAGCATCACTCACTTTGGCAGCTGGCAATTATTTGATGAGCAGAAAATATTTTAATGCTATTAAATTTGTGAAGCAAGAGGATAGGAGAACAAAAGTAAACTATGTTTTGAAGCCTCAATTTGGTTGATTTATTTGCACATGTGCACTGTGAAACTGACATTACATTAACTAAACAACCCAAAAGCCCTCAAATTATATTCAATAACCTGCTTTGTATTAATTTGATAAAGACTGAACCGGAATCCATTGCGATAAATGAATGCAATTTTATTTCATGAATCAGTTTGAAGGGTGGTTCTCGTTTCTCCTCACTTCCTGTTATACTGGTGCATCTTTTGGAACCGGGAATTATATACCAGGTAGACAAATTGTAAATCTGAACAGAATCACTTTATTTACAGTACTCACACCTTCACAGCCAGTTCCAGACTGAACCCAAGCTCTGCTCCTCCAGGTGACCGTCAAGCTCTCTTAAAGGAGTAGCATTCGCAACTACACACATAACACTTCCCAGAAAGACTGTACATTTGACAGTTCATGTGGATAACAATTAACATCCTCATCATTACCATATTTTTTCTTGCAGAAGTTTTAGGAAAATCCAGGAAGCTTGCACATACTAAAATACAAATATTCTGAAATGAACATTAATCTTAGGGAGCTTGTGCAAACCTAAAATTTTAACAGATGAATAGCACACACAGAAAACTCAGAGTCATAGAGGCCTACAGCACAGAAACAGGTCCTTTTACCCAAAGTGGTCCATGCTGCTCAAAATGCCCATCCACACTAACCCCATTTCCCTTCACTTGGCCCATATTCTTCTAAACCTTTCCTACCCATGTACTTGTCCAAATGCCTTTTAAATGTTGTTAATGTATCCATCTCAAATAGTTCCACAGTTTTTCTAAAATGTCTCAGGCAACTCCATACTTAATAAAACTTCATACCTCTGCTACTTCAGCAATTGTGGTGCGTAGTTCCTACATTCAACAAGTTTTTTTAAACTTGACCAGGCAAAATTCATAAGTGTGCCTATAATTAAAATTACTCAGTCTTAGCACAGTCTAAGAAATTGTTACGATCAGCACTGTGAAGATCGCATCACACCACTTACTATAAGTCCTTGACTCGAAACAGAGCTGAGAGATTGAAAAATTAGTGTACCTAGTGCCCTGGGTCCTCAGCTAAAACTGAAAGGAATTTCAAGACCAGAGATCAGAAGGCTCTCATCGAATCCTGTGGACTTTTGCCACGTAACTGCTTTTCTAAATTCTCTGGCGATGAACTCTATCCATGCTTCTTATTACCCTGTATACCTCAATCAGGTAACCTCTCTTCCTTCTTCTCTCCATAGAGAAAAGTCCGAGCTTAGTCAACCTGTCTTTGTAAGACAAACCCTCCAGTCCAGGCAGCATCCCTGGTAAACCTTCTTTGCACCTTCGCCAAAGCCTCTGCATCGTTCCTATAGTAAGGCGACCAGAACTGGACACAATATTCCAAATGTGGTCTCACCAGGATCTTGTAGAGCTGCAGCAAAACCTCACGGCTCTTAAACTCGATCACCCTGTTAATGAAATCCAAGACACCATATGCTTTCTTAACAACCCTATCAACTTGGGTGGTAATTTTGAGGGACCTATACACTTGAACACCAAGATCCCTCTGTTCCTCCACACTGCCAAGAATCCTAATTTAATCCTGTATTCAGCATTCAAGTTCAACCTTCCAAAATGCATCACTTTGCATTTATCCAGGTTGAACTCCATCTGCCATTTCTCAGCCCAGCTCTGCATCCTGTCTATGTTGTGTTGCAGCCTGCAATAGTTCTCCATACTATCAATGGCACCTCCAACATTTGTGTCATCTGCAAATTTACTAACCCAACCCTCAACCTCCTCATCCAAGTCATTTTTAAAATCTACAAAAAGCAGAGGCCCAAGAACAGAGCCCAATGGGACACTATTCACCGCTGACCTCCAGGCAGCTTACTTTCCATCTACAACCAGGTTCTGCCTTTTGTTAGCCAATCAATTCTAAATCTAGACAGCCAAATTTCCCTGTAACCCATACCTCCTGATTTTATGAATGAGCCTACCATGGAGAACCTTATCAAATGCCTTGCTGAAGTCCACATACACTGCATCCACTGCTCGACCTTCGTCGACCTGTCTTGTCACCTCCTCAAAGAACTCAATATGGTTTGTGAGGCTTGACCTGCCCTCACAAAGCCATGCTGACTGTCTTTAATCACTCTATGCTTTTCCAAATAGTCATAAATCCTATCCCTCAGAATTCTTACCAAAACCTTGCTGACCACAGACATAAGTCTGACTGGTCTGTAATTGCCAGGGATTTCCCTATTCCCCTTCTTGAAAAGAAGAACAACATTTGCCTCCCTCCACTCCTCTAGTATGACTCCTGTGGAGAGTGAGGAAGCAAAGATCTTCGGCAGTGGCTTAGCAACCTCGTTTCTCGCTTCCCAGAGCAGCCTGGGATAAATCTGGTCTGGCCATAGGGACTTATCAATCTTAATGTTTGCCAAAATTTCCAGCACATCAACTTCATCAATCTTGATCTGTTCAAGCCTATTTCTGAGCTCCTCAAAATTCTCATTCACAACAAGGTCCCTTTCCTTAGTGAAAACCAAAGCAAAAAACTCATTTAAAGCTTCCCCTATCTGCTCAGACTTCACGCACAAGTTCTCTACTCTATCCCTGATCGGTCCTACCTTCTCCCTGATCATTGTCTTATACATCATGTATGAGTAAAATGCCTTTGGGTTCTCTCTAATCCTTCTTGCCAAGCCTTTTTTTGTGCACCCTCCTGGCTCTCCTCAGTCCATTTCTGAGCACCTTTCTAGTAAACCTGTAATTGTTGAAAGCTGTGCTAGATCCTTGATTCCTTCTTCCTTTTGATGAGAAGCTCCTCTGTTCTCGTCATCCAAGGGTCCTTAATCTTACCCTTTCTTACCTATCTCAGAGGGACAAATTTGTGCATCACTCACAACAACTGCTCCTTAAATAGTCTCCACATGTCTGCTGCGCCCTTTATGTGGAACAATTGCTCCCATTCTGTACTTCTCAACTCCTGTCTGATAGCATCATAATTTCCTTTTCCCCAGTTAAATATCTTCCCTTGGTAACTGCTCCTTTCCCTTCCCAAGGCTATGGTAAATGTGAGGCAGTTGTGGTCACTGTCACCAAAGTGTTCTCTCACCACGAGATCTGACACCTGTCCTGGCTCATTGCCGAGCACCAAATCCAAAATGGCCTCTCCCCTCATTGGCCTGTCTCCATACTGAGTAAGGAAACCATCCTGAACACACCTGACAAGAATGGCTCCATCCAAACCATCTGAACTAAGGAGTTTCCAGTCCATATTGGGAAAGTTGAAGTCACCCATAACAACAACCCTGCTATATCTGCATTCTTCCAAAATCTGCCCGTCTGTGAGTTCTTCAATCTCCTTACTGCTTTTAGGGATTTGTAGAAACCCCCAATGAGGTGGCTGCTCCCTTACTGTTCCTAACTTTCACCCATACTGATTCAGTCAACAAACCTTCCTCAACAACCTTCATTTCTGTAATTGTGATGCACTCTCTGATTAGCAATGCTACACCACCTCCCCTTTTTTCATCCTCCCTGTTCTTTTTAAATGTTCTGAACACTGGAATATCTACAACAGATCTACATACCCAGATTTAGAGTTGGAGGTAAGGTATGGAATGATTGCAACAAGGTCACCTGAGTGAACCTCAGAATATGAGCTCCCTGATTGAGGCTGTTAACCTAATCCAATCAGGGAGCCTTGGCTGACTCAGATCTATGTGCAACAAATAGTGATTCCTTTTTATATACAGAAACCTAGTCAATTTTTCCCGTTCAACTGAGTTCATCAGACAATAAAATTGGATAATTTGTGAAGACCCCAAGATTACTAGAGTTCAAATATCAATGCATGTTCACAAGGGATCGGGTTCCAAGTGATCAATTCTGTTCAGTTAGGAACCAGCAGGAGGCTAATGGACACATTGGTACCAATGATATGGGAAGGGAAAAGGATAAGATTCTGAATGGAGAATATCGAAAGTTAGGCAGGAATTTTAAAAGGAGATCCTGAATGGTACTACTATCTAGATTACTCACAGGGCTACGAGCTAGTGAGGGTGGGAATAGGAGGACAGAGCAGATGAATGTGTGGCTGAAGAGCTGGTGTATGGGAGAAGAAGTCACATTTTTATATCATTGGAATTGCTTCTAGGGTAGAAGTGACCTGTACAAGAAGGATGGATTGCACTGGAATTGGAAGGGGATGAATTCACTGGCAGGGAGAGTTGCTGGAGCTGCTTGGGAGGACTTAAACAAGTAAGGAGCGGGGGTGGAAAACAGGTAGATACTGAGGGAAGGGATCAATCTGAGGATGGTACAGTTGAGAAAAGAAGCAGGCTTGTGGGCGGCATGGTGGCTCAGTGGTTAGCACTGCTGCCTCACAGTGCCAGGGACACGGGTTTAATTCTTCCCTCGGGCAACTCTCTGTGTGGAGTTTGCACATTCTCCCTGTGTCAGTGTGGGTTTCCTCAGGGTGCTTTTGTTTTCACCCAAAATCCAAAGATGTGCAAGTCAGGTGAATTGGCCATGCTAAATTTCCCATAGTGTTAGGTGCATTAGTTGGGGTAAATATAGGGGTAGGTGAATGGGCCCGGGTAGGTTACTCTTTGGAGAGTCGGTGTGGACTTGTTGAGCCAAAGGGCCTGTTTCCATACTGTAGGGAATCTAATCTAAATGGTCAGGTGAGAACAAGATAGGACTGATAAATTAAACTGCATTTATTTCAATGCAAGAGGCCTAACAGGGAAGGCAGATGAATTCAGGGCATGGTTAGAAACATGAGACTGGGATATCATAGCAATTACACAAATGTGGCTCAATGTTCCAGGATACAAATGCTACAGGAAGAATAGAAAGGGAGGCAAGAGAGGAGGGGGATTGGCAGTTTTGATAAGGGATAGCTCCAGGCCCACAGCCACTTTCCCACTCTGGACCTCCACCTGACACTGCTACAGGCCCACAGCCGCTTCACACACTGGACCTCCATCTGACCCTGCTCTGGGCTCACAGCCACTTTTCCACACTGGACTTCCATCTGACCCTGCTCCAGGCCCACAACCACTTTCCCACATTGGACTTCCATCTGACACTGCTCCGGGCCCACAGCCACTTCATGCACTGGACCTCCATCTGATACTGCTCCCGGCCCACAGCCAGTTCACGCACTGGACCTCCATCTGGCACTGCTCCAGGCCCACAGCCACTTCACGCACTGGGCCTCCATCTAACACTGCTCCGGGCCCTACAGCGACTTCACGATGTGGACCTCCAGCCGACACTGCTCTGGGCTCTCAGTTACTTCCACGCACCAGGCTTCCAGTCGACACCGCTCGAGACTTACAGCCACATGCTCCCCATATGACATTGACTCTGCTATTTCTTTTTCCAGAACTCCAGAAGGTAAGTAAAAAATGACAAGAAGGAAAAGAGAAGAAAGAGCTTGAATTGCGGTGCAGCTACTTAAGTAAGTGAATGACTTACTGTCAATATCCTGTTTTTTCCCCATTCTCTTGCACATCATTTCTACCCAAATTATGTTGGTAATAGAAACTCTCAAAGACTTCCAGCAGGTAGCAGAGTTGTCCTTGACAGAATAAAAAGAGACCATAAACGTCAGGTTGATTTCACTGACATATAGATTAGAAGTAGAATTTCCTATGAAAGCTAAGTAGGCAGAAATATTTGAAGGATTGCACAATGTTTTGGCTTAATGGATCTAAAGGAGGGATCAGATGCTTTGGATAGTGAAACATTGGAACCAGTTAATATTGAGTTATAATTAAAACAATTTGAGCATGAAGAAATGGTGAAAAAGCTGGACATGGAAGAAGATTTAACTATTACAGATCATGGAATAAATTGTTGGGACATAGCCAAGGGACGAAGGTGGAAGCTAAAACTTCATAACCTTCAAAAAGTAAAATGTATGTTGATTTTCTTGGCATAAAGAAAAAATTGAATTCAACAAATACAAGATTAAATCTACAGTTTTAGTGATGCTGCTTGGCAATTAAGTGCAAGTGTAGTAAGCTAGTAAAATTTCAGTTACACCTAAATAAAAAAGGCATAACTTTTTTTATTTAGCCTCAGGCTTGGAGGGCCGAAGGGCCTGTTCCTGGGCTGTCAATTTTCTTTGTTCTTTGTTTTTGAGGCATTTTACTAGAAAACTGAGAATAAAATATTATTTTCATCCATTAAATGATTTCTAACTTACTGCATTATTGAACGACCTTAATAATGCAGCATTTCCTAATGCACAGAATCAGTAACAGGAATGTTTTGGATTTCCATTTTAAGTGTAAGTGTGATCTCCATTGCAATTAATTTCTGATGAGTAATAATAGATGCTCAAGATTCACTACATTACTATTGCAAAACTCAGACTAATTTCCTGTTCCTAATTGGTAGCATAGTTTGCACAATTTGATACATTTTGCTTTGTAGGTGTGTAAATCAACTGCTAATCCTTTGAATGTTAAAATAGAGATTTACAATGTTATGAGAAATGTCATTTTACATCACTTAATGTATGTTCAAAATAAAGGCTTTCTTTATTTGTAGTAAAGGGAACATGCTGAGGGTAGGAAGTGGTTCAGGTAGGCCTTGCAGTAACCATTATTTCTTTATAAATATATGTATTTACTGTAATATTTAAGAAAAAGGTCAAGTATTGAATGTTGTTGGAACCCCTGTATTTTATTCTGTAGAAAGCGCAAGAATAATCCTTATGGGGGATCTATAAAAGGATGACAGCTCTGATGTGCATGCAATTGGTTTGAGGCTCCAGCAAATAGCTGTGGCAATGTTGTTACCATTGTAACCATAGAAATCTGCTCAGGACTTCCAATGTATCATATAGTTCCAAGGCAATAAGCAAAAACCCACAGATGAAGCAAAGGAATATAATGCTACTGGCAAAACCAACAACATCTTTATGTTGATTTCAGAATTGCAACTAACATTGCATTTTCTCCCTGCAAAAACTAATTTGTTAACTTCTGAATCAACCAATGTTAAAACTTATCCATAAGATTTTTCTAAATTCCTTAAATAAATGTTACATCAAAGAAACAAATCAAATTTGAGTTTGAAACAGAAATTGCTGAAATTACATGGCAAAAGAAATTTTCTTATGAAAACCTTCACTTGGAAATTGACTTAGCATGGGAGGTGGAATTAGATTCTCCAATAATATTTGCACAGTAGTTACATTCATGGTGTTAGCTTAAAGAAATCTGATTCTCAAATTGAAATTCTCATTATATTGTATTCAATATGGAGGAGAATTTCCTGGAATGACATGTCAAAATTGTAAGACAGAAAAGCAGTGAATGTATTGTCTCATACTCTCATATATTCTGAACATTCAATCAATTTCTTTTTAAAAAATCTGGATAGAAACTGGCAGAAAAATGTTTGCCTTTATGTGTCCTTCATTTCTATCTGATCTGTGTGTGAGAGATTGTATGTGTGAAGGTGTGGCTGAGATGTCTCATTTAATTCAGGGTTTGTGAGGATAAATAGACTTAATTTCTAAACTCACAAAACCTTGTTTTTGCATGATATTGTTTATTGGCTCACAGAATCCAGGGAATTACATAAGAAAGCAAGTAACACTTTCATCACAAAAAGTACTGATCACAAGTCCTAAGGAAACATAGATATATCTGCTCTGTGACAATCAACTAGCATTTTGACAATGGGACTGGCTTAGGATCAGTCAGATGGATATGATATACTGCCAAATATGCTGGTAGATAGGTGAGTAGCTACTGGTCAACATCTGACATCTTGGTGGAGGAGTAGGAAAAGTACAATGTCAGTTATCTGAACTTTCCTTTTCCAACAGCTCTATTTAGCTGTGTAGTGAAATCGTTGGAGGGCACACTAGACTACAACCATCTGGATCCCCATGATGAGGCACTATCTGAAAGGGTGCTTCTACATCTCACCTTTAGGATCCCAAGATCTTGTTCAATTATTTTCTTGAATTCAGCTCCTGTTCTCTTCCAGATCAGCTATAGATTTTCTCACAGACACCATTACTTAGGTCCTCAGAATATACACCTGATTTCCAAGGAACCAATAATTCACACTCTGCAAGAATACAATAACCTACAGCCAGTTGTGCTATAACGTGTGTTTCCTTAGCTCTTATTATGACCAGGGATAGGAAGACAAACCAAATCACCCTTATTGTCACAGGATTCACAACATCATGAAATTAATATTCAATGACTCTCGAAATTGTCCAATTGTTTCCAACATTTCTTTATGATTAACAGATCTTGGACCCCAAGTTTATTACAGATAAAAATTAACAAATTATTGTTAATACTGTAACTTTAGCAGGATAAAGCTAAGCAACAAGATAATCTAAGTAATACCTATGGTCTAAATCCAGCCTTCTGTGATCATATGTGGCCAATCACACGTAAAAAGATAGATAGACAGACAAAGTTAAGGGACAAATTAGAAAGAAAACAATTTTAATATGTCATATCAACCAATCAGATTCATATGATGGTGCCAGCCCTTTATCCAGTCCTTGGATACTGAGCAGTTCACAGGCACATATATGTCCATAAGTATTTACTTATTTCTGATAAACTGATATTCTTTTCTCAGATTTTCAATAATTCTTTAACTGGAAATAAAACTAGGGAGAATAAAACATAGAACAGCCAGTCCAAAACTGACATTACACCTGCCAACATCTAGTCAGAACAATTTTCTCTTTTGTAAAAATCAATATTCTTTCTGGTTGGCTGGTTAGCATCAGTATTCCCTTGATTGACCAACTCAGGATCCAGTCAGCTATCAGCCCTGAATAAAGCAATACTCGCTTGACAAAATATTTAACATATTCCTTAGATTAGTAATTACCTTTGAACCCAGTCACCAGCAGCAGATATCTGGGCTCATTTTCTTCTCTTTTAAAAAGATTGCCTTTACTCAAAGTTAAAGTTCCCCAACAAAATTTACTACATAATCTAACAGGTTGGCATTGGAATACGGAAAAGAAAAGATACATGAAGACCATCTTGAGATTAATAGGGGAAACACAAAATATCCAAAGTCCCACCAAGATGCTGCAAGATCCCACATGCGGCAGAAGGAAGTTGGAACACAGAACTGAAGAACAAGTGAGCAAGGCTTGAAGCTATGAGCAGTGATGAAGTGACAACAGAGGCAGGAGGACATCCAGGGTTCAAAAGAAACATGGAATCCACACTACCACATCCATAATCTATCCAGCCATTGATTAATCCAGCTATTGCAAAATGGAAACTTGGAAAAAAAATGTTCACCAGGTACAGAACTAATTCAGGTTTGGATAAGAAAGACCAGGACTGCACATTATCTGCTGTGGTGTTCACGACTATGAATGACACATTGGTAAGACAGAAGCTTTGTAAAACTTCCTGATTTGTGTAAAGAGTTAAAATGAGCATTCAGTTCATTTCATACCATTCTTCAAAATTTAATTATCAGCAAAGTTAAATAGATCAAAAACAAGGACAGGTGAAAGCATGGATTTGTTTATTTATGATCTCTATAGACTGGCAGCGCTTATGAAAATGAAACAAAATAGTTGACTTGGAACTGATTTGTTGTCAGGACTGTGTATGAAACATTATTGGACCACTTACAGGCTATTGACAATTTGAAAACAGTTCAAAATATTAGACAAGTTAAACGTAAGAAACAAAATTGGTTATTCATGCACGAAAAAGCAAATGTTCATGGAAGAACAGACATCAAGATGGTCTTCATGTATCTTTTCTTTTCCGTATTCCAATGCCAACCTGTTAGATTATGTAGTAAATTTTGTTGGGGATCTTTAACTTTGAGTAAAGGCAATCTTTTTAATTACTTTCTTTTCCATCACGTCTGTGGAGGATGGATTTATTCATGTGCAAAAAAAAACTCCTTCATTTACTATTCAAGATTGATTGCTTTTCAGACTGGAGGCCTGTGATCAGCAGTGTGCCATAAAGATTGGTGCTGGGTCCACTGTTTTTTGTCATTTATATAAATGATTTTGATGTGAAAATAGTTAGTAAGTTTGCAGATGACACTAAAACTGATACTGTAATGGACAACGAAGAAGGTTCCCTCAGAGTACAAGGGGACCTTGCTCAGATGAGCAAATGGACCAAGGAATGGCAGATGGAGTTCAATTTACATAAATGTGAGGTGCTGCATTTTAGTAGGGATAATCAGGGTAGGACTTATACACTTATTGGCAAGGTGCTGCTTAATGTTTCCAAACAAAGAGACCTTGGGTTTGCAGGTTCATAGTTCCTTGAAAGCAGAGTCACTGCTATACAGGGTAGTGAAGAATCTATTTGGTAAGATTGCCTTTACTCAGTGCACTGAGTATGAGAATTGGGAGGTAATGTTGCGGCTGTAAAGGACATTGGTTTAGCCACTTTTTGGAATACAGTATACAATTCTGGTCTCTCTGCTATGGGAAAAATGTTAATAAACTTGAACGTGTTCAGAAAGATTTAGAAGCATACTGCCAGGGTTGGACAGCTTGAGCTATAGGCAAAGCCTGAATCGGCTGAGAATATTTTCCCTGGAGCATGGGATGCAGAGGGTGACCTTTTGGAGTTTATAAAATCATGAGCAGTATGAATAGGGTGAATATGCAAGGGCCTTTCTCCAGGGTAGGGGAGTCCAAAGCTAGAGGGAATAGGTTTCAAGTGAGAGGGGAAAGATTTAAAAGGGATCTAAGAGGCAACATTTTCACTCAGAAGATGATGCATGTGTGAATGAGCTGCCACAGGAGGTGGTGGAAGTTGGTACAATTACAACATTTAAAGGCATCTGGTTGGGTATACGAACATGAAGGGTTCAGGGGATATGGGCCAAATATTGGCAAATAGAACCAGATTCATTTTGGATATCTGGTCAGCATGGACAACCTGGACTGAACGGTCTGTTTCCATGCTGTACAATTTTTTGACCGTAAGTCAACAACTTCCATTTTATTACATAGTTATCCGATATGAATGTCAAACCTAAGATTTCATGAACAACCACGAGAGAGTAAGATACGGAGAGGAAAAAAAATGTGCAGCTAGGCTTAAATTCAAAAACAGACTCACAGCATGCAAGTTACCAGGGTTAAAGCCCAGCAGGAGAGTATGGCTTAGATACAAACACAAAAGGAACAATTTTTGAAAAAAATAACACAATAGAACTTGCACATGATTGAAACAGACGGTATCATAAAATGAAACGGTGATGTTTAATACTGTTAAATAGAAGGCCGACAGAAGCTTAGATTTACCAAACAGAAGAAGAAAACTTTGCAATAACCTCTACAGCCACCTGAGAGAAGAACACTTGAATCAAGGGATGAGACAATCAAGGATATGCTCAATTTAAAAATAGATTCAGAATCACAGCAGGGTGACGAAGATAGATAGAATATGAACAGGATAGTGAGAAAGTCTTGGGTGGTGGAGGGTAAGGAGATTAACATCAAAAACACACATGAAGATGATGTAACAATGCTGTCAGAGTCACATGAGTAAATACAGAAATCTGGAAATGAGCAGAAATAAATCTTTTTCTGAAAATAAAGAGTTCTGGGCCATTAGCTCCAACAGTAGATTTTTTAGAAAGTAAAGACTCCAGAAAAACCTGACGACACAAAAAAGAGATATTAATTAATGGTAATCCTATTTGTGTGCACAGAAATGTCTCTTTTTGGACGGGGGTAGGTGCCAAAATGCCTGGCAAGGAGAGATTGGAACAAAGTCAACTATCTGAAGATTTGCAGGTACAATTGATGGACTGATATCAAATTTCCTCCATTATATATTTTCAATTCCTTCATACATTAATGTTGAAAATGTTTTATTCTCAGTAATTAATGCAGTATTATTTCCTGAATTTTTTTTTACATTAGATTGCTTAGTGTGGAAACAGGCCCTTCGGCCCAACAAGTCCACACTGACCTGCTGAAGCGCAACCCACCCAGACCCATTCCCCCCTTCACCTAACACTACAGGCAATTTAACTTGGCCAATTTACCTAACCTGCACATTTTTGGACTGTGGGAGGAAACCCACACAGACACAGGGAGAATGTGCAAACTCCATGCAGAGAGTCGCCTGAGGCAGGAATTGAACCCAGGTCTCTAGCGCTGTGAGGCAGCAGTGCTAACCACTGTGCCACCATGCTGCCTATATTAGCTAACATTGAAAACAAATAAATTGTTTCCTCGAAAATTGTATTTAACACAACATGTTTAAGGGTATATTTACATTAATATTTCAAATTAGAAATTACTGCTATTTGCAGAAATTTGCATAATAAAATCATCTCTTTTCATCTAAACATTTAGGAATTAAGATGAATTAAAAGGAATTAAAATGAAAGGAAGGAAAAGATTCCAAGACACTAAATATAAAACACAGGATGGGGAGGCTATAATACTCTGCAGAAAATAATTAACTAGCCAACTGATTAAGAACATGAAAATGCATAATTTAATGCTAGATGATTAACTGATAAAATTCAATGCTGAATGCTCTTTACTGTGAATAGCAGAGGATCTGTACCTCAACAGCACTGATGTATTTACTGACTCTGAGTAAATTTAAAATAACTCCACTGGCCAAATTGAATGTGAGCATTGTTAGAGTGATAGAGGTTTATAGCATGGAAACAGATTCCTTGACCCAACTTGCCCATGCCTCCCAGTTTTCACAATTAAACTGGGCCCATTTGCCTGCATTTAGTCCATATCCCTCTACACCTATCCCAACCATGTAGTTGTCCAAATGTTTCTTAAATTATGAAATTGTACTCATCTCCACCTCTACCTCTGGCAGCGCATTCCAGACTCTCATAGGCAATGTCTACCATACTGCCTTCATCTACTTCCTTGGTCACACCTACAAACTTCAATCAAATTCTTGAGAGACAATTTCCAATGCACAAAGACATGCAGACTATCATAAATGAGTTGTTGCCTCTCCAAATGCCTGTATATCCTGCTCTCAAATTCCCCTCTGACAACTTACCTACCACAGATGTTAGGCTTTCAGATGTTAGGTTCCCAAGCATTTCCCTGCAACCTTTCTTAAGTAATGGCACAACTTTGGCCACCTTTCAATTTTCAGGCTCTTGGCTTGTGGCTGTTGATGACAAAAATATCTCCACCAGGGACCCCTCAATTTCCTCCCTAGCTTATCATAAAGTCCTGGGATACACTTCATCAGGTCCTTGGGATTTAGCTACCTTAATGCATTTTAAGACTTCCAATACTTCCTCTTTTATAAGGTGGACTCTCTTCAAGACATCACTATTTATTTCCTCAAGTTCACTAGCATCCATACCTTCCCTGATGGTAAATGCTGATGAGAAATATTCATTTAAGACCTCACCCATCTCTTGTGGCTCCGCACACAGACGACTTTCTTGAACTTTAAGAGGCCTCATTATCTCCCTTCTTGCTTAAGTAGAATCTATTTGGATTCTCATTTACCTCATCTGCCAATGCAATCTTGACTCCCCTTTTAACCCTCCTGATTTCTCTTTTAAGGGTACTCTGACACTCTCTTTACTCCTCAAGAAATTCACTTGATCGCAGCTGCCTATACTTGTCATATGCCACTCTTCTTTTTCTTGACCAAGGCCTCAATAATTCTAGTCATCCAGGTCTCCCTACACCTGCCAGCTTTTCTCTTCACTCTAACACGAACGTGCTGGTCCTGAACCCTCATAAACTCACTTTTGAATGCCTCCCATTTAACAGAAGTCAATTTGCTTGAGAACAGCCTCCCCCAATCAACGTTTTGAAAGTTTCTGCCTAAGACCATCAAAATTGGCCTTGCCTCAATTTAGAACTTTAAATTGTGGACCAAAACTACCTTTTTCCACAGTTATTTTAAACCTAATGAAATTAGGGTCACTGGTCCTAAAGTGCATCTCCACTAACACTTCTGTCACTTGCCCTGCCTTATCTTCCAAGCCGAGGTCAGGTTTTGCCCCTTCTCTAGTAGGGCCACCTACATGCTGTATGATAAATTCTTCATGAATACACTTAACAATTTTTTTCTTCACCCAAACCCTTAAAACTATAGCAGTTTCTGTCGATGTTAGGAAAGTTAAAATCCTTAACTGTTACAACCCTATTGTTTTGGAGCTGTGATCTCCTGAGATATTTGCTCCTCAATCTCCTGCTGACTATTGGGGGCCTGTGGTACAATGTTATCAAAGTGATCACCTCTTTTGTAGCTGTTGCTGTAGAGTGCAGGAGTTGTGGCTGTTGTTGCAGCTAAAACAGTGTGGGCAGCAAACAAACAATGTCAAATTCATAGAATAGTAACAGAAATATATTTGACTTTGCGTAAAGAATGCTGTTATCTACCCATCAGTTGCCAGGATCCTCAATCTCACTCCAAATTTGAGATGGAGTCACTTGTTCAAAAAAGCAAAGCAATTTTGCTCTACAGTGCATTTTTCATGATAAAGCAGAGGTCTACAGTGTATTGACTTATCGTAATGTGTTCATTCTTCTGCTTATATTGAAACAAATATATTTATGAGCTAATTGAAAAATACAATGAAAACTCAATTAGTTGGGATTGATTTTCAAACATTACAGTTCTTACAGTTCAGGGAAAATTGTTTTGAAATGTAAAGGAAGTTCATATCAAAAGGTAAGCAGTTTAAAAAACAACTGAAATCTCTTTAATTTTAATACTGTTTACATACTCCTATTGAAGTTGCACAGTAATATATTCATGAAGAGTCATGCAGAAGATTTCTGAAACAATAATAATCAGTCATAATAGACTTTGAAATATTAGATAAAATTCAATCCAAACATCTAAAAATTTTACATCATAATGAGGAATTAATCCAGAGCAAATCTGCAAAAAGAGAGAATATATCTCTATACACCATGTTATCACCTGTATTTAACTTCTCAACATACCTTTGATCTATTTCCTGCAGTCTCTATGTGTGAACATCACAATCCTTTTGATTGATCATAAAACCAATAGTTTGTATTAACCAATGTAATGATGGCTGGTAACAACTTTTCAGCAACAATAAGTTGATCATTGTGAATTATTATCTTCTATGGTTTTGTTTTAAACCATGTTCAAAGGAATTCGTGATCTTTTGTAAAACTTTACCTGAACTTGCATTCAATCCATTGTCTCAAATATACATTCACACTCCACTGCACAGGGGCAATTTGTCTAGTTATATCTAGCAAAACTCACAGTCTAGATTAGAGTGGTGCTGGAAAAGCACAGCAGGTCAGGCAGCATCTGAGGAACAGTAAAATCGACGTTTCGGGCAAAAGCGCTTCATCAGGAGCACCCAGAAATGTCAATTTTCCTGCTCCTCGGATGCTGTGCTTTTCCAGCACCACTCTAATCTAGACTCTGGTTTACAGCATTAGCAGTCCTTGTTTTTACTTACCAAAACTCACAACCTATTGCACCCTGAAGAGCGAGGTAAACAGATGCATCAGAACATAATGACCTAGAAGTTCCCACCAAATCACGCATGCCATGTTGACTTGGATTTATACCAGCATTCCTTTATTTTGCTCGCGCCAACATCCTGGAGCTGCGCTGTAGGTGTACCTATATCACATGGACTGCAACAGATGTAGAGGGCAACCTACCACTTCCTTCACAAGATCCATTAGGGATGGGGAACAAATACGAGCCCTGGAAGTGATACCTATGATTGCACCATCGCTTAGATGCCAGACCAGAAAAGCCATGTACTTTCAGACAGGTAGATGACCTCATGACATGGGACATTTGTATATAAAGACGCTCAGCTTACTTTCAGTAACAGCTGCAGTCATAGACATATAATTCTGTAACTGCTGTAATTACAGAATTGAGATGATGTATAGCTGAAAATTTATAGCAGATAAAATCATATCAAAACATTTGGCAGTGCTATGTTATGTAGAAACCACATCATTACACCAGTGCGTTGGTGCTGAAAAATGGCAATTGTAAAGACTTTTCCAAACCACTACTAACGCTCTTTGAGAGCTCTGTCTGTCTTTAATTTCCTCAACCTTACATATGCTTTCTTTTTCTTTTTGATTAAGCTCACAATTTCTCTTGTTATACAAAGTTCCTGAATCTTGCCATCCTTATCCTTCATTTTCATGGGAACACATTGACCCTGAACTCTAATCAACTGGCCTTTCAAAGATTCCCACATGACTGATGTGGATTCACCTTCAAACAGCGACTGCCAATCTACATTCCCCAGTTCCTACTAATATTGTTGTAGTTAGCCTTCCTCCAATTCACTACTTTCACCCAAGGACTCCACTTATCTGTATCCATAAGTAAGTTGAAGCTTACAAAATTATGGTCATTTTTCTCCAAATGCACCATTGATCACTAGCCAGGCTCCTTCCCCAATAGCAGATCTTGTATGACCCCTTTTTTTATCCAGACAAAAAAGGGGTCATACAAGATCTGCTATATTATTATATTATTTCAAGAAACTCTCCTAGATTTAATAAATCTGTTCCCCCTTCCCCCTCAGTTAAACTCTTGGCATTAAGGGTCAAGTTGGGGAAGTCAAAATCACCCTCCACTACAATCTTATTGTTTTCAATTTTTCATAATCTGTTCTACTGTCCCCACACAATACTGTGGGTGCTGCAAATGTGTGCTAAATAGGGAAAATTCTGGAGAAACTCTGCAGGACTGACATCATCTGAGATGAGAGAAACAGGGTGAACAGTTCTCCTGAAATGTCATATCACACTTGAAATTTTAACTGTTTCCCTCCATAGATACTGTCAGACATAAGTTTCTTTAACAGATGGCAATTTAGGTAAAATTTTTGGTTGGATTTGAGATTATTGAAATGATTTATTTTGAAGGTTTTAAATTCGGAAACCCCAAGTTATGATTACACTGAAGTATCGTTTCAGAGTCATCAGCTCATATTGTGTGGGGTCCAAAAAATTGTATAAGATTGACGATGTCTTTTGCATTTCTTTTTGTTTTCTTTTATTTTACTTACGTCTTTTTAAAGAGCTTGGTTCCGACATTGGTTGCAAGTGAGCTCAGCGCAGACTCAAGTAAGCCCAGCGTACACACGTGACACCAGCTTCGGAGAGAGGGGGGGACGAGGTTGGGTCCCTGGCGACTTCTGCACCGACGAAGTGGTCCTATTGCTGATTCACGGCTCCTGCAGCGGGTTCCTCCTGGGTTTCCTTTCATAACCTGGAGTGCAATCTAACCTTCTCTGGTGATTTAACCACATTCAAGGATGTAAGTCTCTCCAATGCTTCCTCTTCCATCATGTTATTAAACCTAATACTTCACATTTCTTTTTAATTGCAATGTCTGCATCATTTCACTTTATGAAGACAGAGGCAATTTATTCATTAACAATCATGCTCACATCCTCATCTTGGATTATCTTGTATATCTCTGAGATGTCCTCCCTTTTTTTTATTTATCTTCTTGCTCTCAATGTACAATTTTGTGTAATGACTGGTCGCCATCAGACTTCGTGTTTTCTGCTCTTACTTCTTCTATTTTTTTTTTCAAACAAAAGTGCAAGATCTGCAACGTTCTCCTTTGGTGACAGAAATGGCATGTCTTCAATGAAATCTGGTTTTCTGCGAAAGAGTCAATTGTATCTCTTAAAACTGATAAAACAAATAATGTCCAAAGCTTTACATGAAGCTCTGTTTAATTAGTTCCCATGATGTTGATTGGTAATGACATACAGGGTATAATTAATCTCTGTCTCAATGCATACAAGTATAGCTAACATCTAGCTTTAAGGCTTATTCTGCTTTCTGGTATCCATTAAAATGTATTGGAAAATATTAGGGCTACCCATGAATGAAGCAATATAAAATAGCTGAAAGTGGCTGTTGGCTGACTGAAAATGGCTGGGGAAGAATTTTAGCTGAAGCAGCAACTTCCATAGTCTGATATGTAAAGTTAAATTATAAGCTCGAGTAATTGTAACCTTCATGGAAGGACTATATCCAAGGTAACAAGATTAAGCAAGTACAAAATCCCTCCATACCAGGCTGGTGCAAAGTCCAGTATTTATCATGGGATAGAAGGCAAGGGTTTGAACTCCATTAGTTAAATTGTAACCACTTGTCATATGTTAAAAAAATTAAGTATACAGTATAAAGTGATTTAACTGTATTCTTGTGGACATCCTTTTTAAAGCAGATAAAATAATTCCCCTTCCTGTCAGCAAGGGACGGCAGTATATGTCAGAGCTAAGCCTGGAATGTGGTTGATTAAGATGGATAGGTTGAGGGATAATTGATAAGGAGGTCTGGTAAACCTCATGAGATCATGGGAAGAACCAGCTGTCCATGGACTGATCACGTAATTATATGACTAACCTGATTTGGTGGTGCATATAATCAATTAATAACATGATTGGCTAAAAGCAAATGTATATAATGTGTATGTTTCCCTTTGTTTGGTTGGGAAGTACTGGACTGTCTAGAGGCTCTGTCCCCAATGGTGTAAAACATTAAATTCTTCATTGCTGGAAGTGGTCCTGGGTGTTGTTATGGACCAGATCAAACCCCCTCAAAATATATTCAGAAGGATTAGTTAGACCCTAACTTTTTCGCATCTTAAAGGTAAGTGTACTGTGTTGCAGTTCAAATGCAATTTAACTGGTGAAACAACTATATTTGAAGCAAAATTTTATTAATACACTACTGTTAAAATGCAGCAAAAGAATAAAATAAATAAAATATTTAGCTTAGCTGTAACTCTATTGAAATGCTGAACAAACTATTTTACACAGTAATTACTATTAATTAACTGTTCTAATATAGTAACATCCCACAAGCACACTCTTGGCAAAAGGCAAAATTCAGTAAAATAGATTGACAGGCAATTCTCCAGTCCATGAGGAAAAACATCAACAGAAAACTCTGACAGAGAGAGAGTACCGGGGGAGATACATTGCAGCTTCTAAATCCTGCATCAAGACTCCAGCAGCTACTGAAAACCATAACTAAAAGTCCTGGTTCTGTGGAGGCTTACTTCATCCATTCAGGCTGGTTCCAGTATTCCTACTTCCAAAAAAAAACTTCACAAGCTGTTTAACTTATCAGCTTTCAACAAATAGTGAGATCCCTCTGACATAAAACCTCTTTTTTAAAAAAAAGACAGGATAATCTGCACCTCTTAAAGCCATGGCATCATCACATTGTCAAGTGATTTGTTTAGTCATTCTTTCCAACAGAAGACCTTGAAGTTTCAACCACTGATCTGACAAAATGGATACACTCTCCCTGTATTCAGTATGCAATGATTTTCCTTAACATTAACCATGATATCAACATACCAGAAATCATCTTATGGATTTATCATGTTCGCCAAGAAAATTTCTTTTTGTCCTTGATAGCATCTATTTCTTTGACATTTGCAAGCTAGAATAGTCAATTTTTAAACTTTACTCAGATTGAAATCTTTGATTGCTGTTTTGGTAAACTACCTGAAAATGGCTATTCTTATGGAAAAGAAAAGATTAGAACAATTTGGATTTATGAAGGGGAAATCATGTTTGAGAAATCTGTTGAAATTTTATGAAGATGTAACTCGTATAGTTAACAAGGGGGAGCCAGTCAATGTGGTATGTTTTGACTTTCAGAAAACATTTGATAAAGTCCTGCATAAGAGATTATTGGGCAAGATTAAAGCACATGGGATTGGGAGATGGACAGAAAACAGGTTGGCAGAGAGGAAAGAAAGAGGAGGAATTAATGGGTCCTTTTCAAGCTGGCAGGCAGTAACTAGTGGGTGCCACAGGGATCAGTGCTGGGACCCCAGCTATTCACAATGTATAAGATTGATTTGGATGAAGGTACAAAATGTAACACCTCTATGTTTGTAGATGATACAGGTTGGATGGGAGGGTGAACTGTGACAAGGATGCAGAGTTGCTTCAGCATGACCTGGACAGATTGTGTGATGGGCAAATCAATGGCAGATGCACTATAATTTGGATAAATACGAGAATACTCACTTTGGAAGCAAAAGCAAGAAGCCAGATTACGACCTGAATGGCTGTAAATTAGGAGAGGGGAGCGTGCAGCGTGACATGGGTATCCTTGTGTAGCAGTGGCTGAAGGTAAGCATGCAGGTGCAGCAGGTGGTTAAGAAGGCAAATGGTACGTTGGCCTTCATTGTGAGGGATTTCGAGTTCAGGACCAGGGATGTGTTGTTGCAGTTATACATGGCTTTGGTAAGGCCACACCAAGAAAGTTGTGTGCAGGTTTGGTGTTCTTTTCTGAGGAAGGATGCTCTTGTTCTCGAGAGATTGCAGAAAAGGTTTACCAGGCTGATTCCAGGGATGGTGGGACTGACATATGAGGAAACATTGACTAGGTTAGGATTGTTTTCGCTGGAGTTCAGACATGTGGAATCTCATAGAGACTTGTCAAATTCTAACAGGACTACATGGGGTAACGCAGGACTGATGTTCCTGATACTGGGTTCATCCAGAAATAGGGGTCACAGTTTGAGGATTCAGAGTGGACCATTTAGGATGGAGATGAAGAGATGTTTCTTCCTCCAAAGAGTGGAGGGCCTGTGGAATTTATTGCCACAGAAAGTAGTTGATGGCAAAACTTTGAGTGCATTCAAGAGGCAGCTAGATATTGCACTTGGGGCAAGTGGGACCAATGATTATGGAGAAAGCAGGATTAGGCTACTGAGTTGGATGATCAGCCATGATCGTGATGAATAGTGGAGCAGGCTTGAAGGACTGAATGGCTTCCTCCTGCTCCTATCTTCTATGTTTCTATATTTCTAGGCTGCTCAGACATTTAATGTCATCATTACTGATCATCCTCTTCAATACATTTTGTCTGCATCACCCCATACCCCTTGACATTGTTAGCATTTAGAAATCTACCAAATATGACTTTGATAGTACTTGAATAAACACAATTCTTTGTTGTAGAGAATTACAAAGGCACATGACTCTCTTTGAAATAAAGTCTCTTCTCTTGTTCATAAGTGGCTTTCTCCTTATTTTGAAATTGTGTTCCCTGGATCTGAATTCCTCAAACAAGGGAAACATCTTACTAGCAACTACCCTATCGGTTTTTAGGTTCCAAATAGATCACCTCCCATTCTTCTAAATTGGAGAAAAAACAACCCCAGTTTTTCCAGTGGGACATATTTGCTAACCTGTTGTTGCACTCCCTCAATGACAAAAATATCTGTCCTCAGCTAAGGAAACAAAGAACTGCACACTGTACTCCAGCTTCCAAGATTCTACGTGATTAAAGCAAAACTTTACTATTCCTGAACTCCAAGTCTTCTGTAATGAAGGCTAACATACAATCCGCCTCCTATTGGCCTGCTGTATCGGCATTTTGCATTCAATGACTTACTGTCAAGACACTCGGGTCACTTTGTTAATCAAATTACATGATGCATGGCATTCAGTATTGCTGGCTATGCAGGATTAGCACTGAGGTGGAAGTTTACTGTAATAACAAACAAGAAGCAATGGCCGGGGTGCCACTGTTCCCCCATTGTGCCTGCTGTCTCACTGGCTCGCTGACTGACTTCTGATTTAGAAATGGTCTGCATTGCTGTCAATTACAAACATGTTCTGTTCTCTTAGATCAAAAGTCAGTTTGCCTTGCAAAGTTCAGCCTTTGGGGTCTGGCAAATCAAAGCACTGTACTGCCACTGGCTTCACTTCTCATGCTTTTTGACATTTGCCTTTGATTCTGGTAAACATTGCCATCATGTAGCAAGGTCAGGACCACACCCCTGGAATAAACTTTAACTGCACTTATAAACTAATCATATGCAAAGGATGGTAAGGAAAACATATTTTGGAACTAACATACCCTTAGGGTTTAGTTCCATGTGTTCAGATCACTCTGATGTCGCTCCAACAGGAAATGCTGATCAGCTATTTCTTTGAGTAAACATAGTTGACTGTTTACTCCAAAAAAGCCTCAAAGACAGTAAGATGAAGTTGAGAAAGGTCATTGAACACAGCATACATTGTGTGACGTAATTTTCATCAACAGCAAACAATACTGGAGGGAGGTCAATGTAATGTACACACCCTCTTTTTGGATAATAAAGCTCAGTTATTTGAACTGTTACCTTTCATAACTGCAAGAAACTAGAGATGGAGTCATCGATGAAATCCCTCTCCTCATTTCACGATCGGTATTTGAAGTCATTTCAACTCTTTTTAGAACGCTCCACTGAACATCAGTGCATGAAAAAGTTCTTTGACAATGATCTACCAGATATCATAAACAGGTAAGATGACACGCTCAAACTTGAGGGATTAGAACAGACTATGAACTGGATTGTCTTTTTATTATTCAGTAGGTACTTATCCTTAAATTTATGTTCATTACTTTGTAATGCTTTTTCTAAATTCACACATCATCTTGCAATAGTTGGTGATATGCTTGTTCAAAATATTAAGATGATGGCTCACAAATTCAGGCATAGAGATTGGAAGTATCAGGACTACTCCCCTTTAATAGAGCAGGCAGTAAGACAGAGAAATTTCTTGCCAAAAGTATATTATCCAGCAAAATTGGAAACTAAAACACTTGGCTGCATGATGCTAAAAGTCAGATTGGTTTGCCTTTAAGCAAGTTGAAAAAATCAGGCCTTCGGATTGCCAGTCAGCAGAAGAATAAATAAAAAGAGAAATTTACTGACCTGAATGTGGAACCTGAGGCGTTATGAATGAGGGGTGCGAGAAGGAAGGATTTCAATCTTCATTTTAATCATACACTTTCTAGCCACATTCATATTTGGATATTTGCTCACCCATAAGACAAAGGAGCTTATCCATATTTATAGGAGATTGGACAATTTGGCTACTGGCAATTATTTTGTGAGTAGAAAATTTGTGAAGCTATAGTATAGGAGAAGAAAGGTAATCTACATTCTGTAATAGCCATATTCTGACCTTGACGTTGTTTAAGAAAGTTTGTACGGCAAAACCAGGGAACAATAGATCTTTGAGTCTCACTTTGGTTGTGAGTAACTTGCTGGAGTGATTATAAAAGATAGGATTTATGGTCACTTAGAGGCAAAAATTGAGCAGGAATCATCAGCATGGTTTTGTGTGAGGAAAATCATGTCTCTCAAACTTGACTGAATTTTTTTGAGGAAGTAATCAAAAAGATTGATGATGGTACAGTTGTTTATTTGGATCTTAGTAAAGCCTTTGACAAGGTTCCGCATGATAGGCTATTCAGGAAAGTTAGGCCACGTGGGATTCGGGTGAGCTTGCCAATTGGATACATAATTGACTTAACAGCAGGAGACAGAGAGTAATGATGGAGGGTTGCTTTCCAGACTGGAGGCATGTAACCGACTTTGTTCAACAGCGATTGGTTGTGTTCCTCTTTTGTTTGTCATTTATATAAATGGCTTGGATGGGAACATGGAAGGCATGGTTAGGAGGTTTGTGGATGACACCAAAATTGGTGGCATAGTAGATAGTGAAGGTTTTTGTTTATGATTACAAAGAGATCTTGATCAAATGGGACAATAGGCTCAAAAATGGCAGATTGGAATTTGATCTGGAAAAATGTGAGGTATTGCCTTTTGGTACAAAAAAAAACAAAGGTGGGGCTTATACAATTAATGGTAGGGCCTTGGGTACTGTTGTAGAACAGAGGGACCGAGGAGTGCAAGCACTTAATTCTTTGAAGTTTGCATTACATGTAAACACGGTATTTAAAAAATTATTTGGAATGCTTACCTTTATTGCTTAGTCCTTTGAGTATAGGAGTTGGGAAGTCATGTTGAGGTTGTACAGGACGTTGGTGAGGACTCTTCTGGAATACTGTGTCCAGTTCAGATTGCCCAGTTATAGGAAGGATATTATTAAACTCAAGAGAGTTCAGAAGAGATTTCCCGGGATGTTGTTGAGTATGGAGGTTTTGAGTGATAACGAAAAGCTATAAAGACTGGAACTTCTTTCAATGGAGTGCAGGAGGTTGAGAGATGACCTGATAGAAGTTTATAAAATAATAAGAGGTGTAGGTAGAGTTAATGGTAGTTGCCTTTTCCCTATGCTGAGGGATTTCAAGACTAGAGGGCAGATTTTTAAGGTGAGAGAAGAGAGATTTTAAAAAGTCATAAAATGCATATTCTCTATGCAGAGGGTGGTTCGCGTGTGGAATGTACTTCCCGAGGAAATGATGGATGGAGGTACAATTACAAAGTTTAAAAGACATTTGGATGGATACATGAATGGGAAAGGTTTAGATAGATATCGACCAGGAGCAGGCAGGTGGGACAAGTTTAGTTTGGGATTAAAGAGTCATAGAGATGTACAGCATGGAAACAGATCCTTCGGTCCAACCCAGCCATGTTGATCAGATATCCCAACCCAATCTAGTCCCACCTGCCAGCACCCGGCCCATATCCCTCCAAACCCTTCCTATTTATATACCCATCCAAATTCCTTACAAACCCTTCCTATTCATATACCCATCTTAAATGTTGCAATTGTACCAGGCTCCACCACATCCTCTGGCAGCTCATTCCATACACATACCATCTTCTGCGTGAAAAAGTTGCCCCTTAGGTCTCTTTTATATCTTTCTCCTCTCACCCTAAACCTATGCCCTCTAGTTCTGGACTCCAAGATCCCAGGGAAAAGACTTTGCCTATTTATCCTATCCATGCCCCTCATAATTTTGTAAACCTCTATAAGGTCATCCCTCAGCCTCCGACGATCCAGAGAAAACAGCCCCAGCCAGTTCTGCCTCTCCCTGTAGCTCAGATCCTCCAATCCTGGCAACATCCTTGTAAATCTTTTCTGAACCCTTTCAAGTTTCACAACATCTTTCCAATAGGAAGGAGACCAGAATTGCATGCAATATTCCAACAGTGGCCTAACCAATGTCCTGTACAGCCGCAACATGACCTCCCAACTCCTGTACTCAATACTCTGACCAATAAAGGAAAGCATACCAAACGCCTTCTTCACTATCCTATCTACCT
>NC_057716.1:75732442-75795237 GCF_004010195.1 Chiloscyllium plagiosum | reverse complement strand
TATCCCGAATCAGTCCTTGCCTTTCCAAATACATGTACATTCTGTCCATCAGGATTCCCTCCAACAACTTGCCCACCACTGAGGTCAGGCTCACCGGTCTACAGTTCCCTAGCTTGTCTTTACCGCCCTTCTTAAACTTATATTTGGCTTGAACTCGTTGGACTAAATGGCGTGTTTAGATTCCATACAATGTGGGAACAGGCCTTTCGGCCCAACAAGTCCACACCGACCCTCCGAAGAGCAACCCACCGTATGACTGTATGTGCACAGTGAAACTGCCATTACATTAACTGAACAAACAAAAAGCCCTCAAATTGCATTAAATAACTATGCTTTGTATTAATTTAATAAAGATTGAGTAGAAATCTCTTGCAGTAAATGAATGCTATTTTAATTCATGAATCCGTTTGAAGGGCAGTTCTCACTTCTCTCAACTTCGTGTTATATTGGTGCTTCTTGAATCCAGTCATCACTGGAATACAATTAAATCACTTCATGTTATATACTTAAAATTCCATTTTGATACATGACATGTGGCTATATTTAATTAGGGATCTTAATTGATGTTAACACTTGCTTTCTATCCCACGATAAATACCAGACTTTGCACCTGCCTGGTATGGAGGCTTGTATCAGCATTTCATAAGGATCTACCTTATCACACCATCTCTAACAAGTAGCAAATCCTGCATTCAACAGGATTTTATTGCCTGCATTTCACAAGACTCTTTTCATGTTATCTTAATTTTGTTACTTTGGATGTACTCCATCTATACAGGCTATTATTACTCTAGCTTATAATTTATTTTTACATATCAGACTATGGAAGTTTCTGCTTCAGCTAAGAGTCTTCCCCCTACATTCCAACAGCCCTTTATTCTGCTTCAACCACAAGCAGCCCTAACATTTTTCAAAACATTTCAAGGTGCAGGAGGAAGCTCAGTTGGACCATGAAGCTAGACGTTAGCTATGCTTTTCTGGATTGAGACAGAGATTAATTATCTCCTTTCTGTGTGTCATTCCCAATTGAGTTGCACATTGAGGGCAAGAGGATAACCAAAGAAAGGTTAGGGCTGATCACAGATGTACAAGATAATTTAAGATGAGGATGTGGATAGGATTCTTATCGAGTAATTTACCTATGTCTTCACAAAGTGGAAGGTTAATCAAGAAATTATATACCAGGGAGACAAATAGTAGATCTGAACAGGAGAATCCTCACACCTCCACAGATAGTCCCGATGGGACCCAAGCTTTACTCTTCTGGGTTACATAACCACCTCTCTTAAAGGGCAGCACATCCGACTGCATATATAACACCCTTCATCCATTAGTTTAAAACTCCCATGATTAAACATACACCAACTATAACTATTATGCAAGCACCGTACTTAACACAAATACATCATCTGGAATATATCCAGAAAAAACATAGAAAAAGAAAACAACCTACCCGGAGTTTCCACTGACATGATCAGTCTCTCAGGGGAATGGCAATTCCTAGAAGTTCATCACCTCATCTCAGGAACATTTTCTAGTGGCATCTATAGGGATTCTTGGAAACTCTGACTGTTCTGCAGGTACATCCCTCTCTAGTTGGCTGTTGTTGCCCTGTGTTGCTGCTGCTGGGTAAGGCCATTTCATCTTCCTGTTGGCGGGAATCTTTCCCCCTTCTTGGGTCAAACAGCTGCTCGCAGACTGAGTCCTACATTGACCACTCCCTCATCAGTTGTGCAAGAGCATCGTTCTTCTTGACGTTGCCCACAGCCCGAGTTCCTTTGAGATCATTGTCTGCAATGACTCCAGTAGCTCTCTGGTGCATGCTTACTTCTTCAACCATTGGCTCAACAGCCACCTGAGGCCAGCTCTGCAATATTATCTTCCTTCCTGGATCAACCATGGCCCAAGTCCCCTCTCAAACACTTCCCTCAACGTTACCTCCTTATCCCGAACTCCAGGCAGTATCAGATCCAGATCCCCTCTCGTTGCCAGTTTGTGTGTTGATTCTTCCTTTGGAACCAGGTAGATAAATGATAAATCTGAACAGGAACACTTTATTTACAGTGCACACATGTCCACAGCCAGTTCTAGACTGGACCCAAGCTCTGCTCCTCCAGGTCACCCGACCAGCACTCTCAAAATGACAGCACATCCAACTATACACTGAATACTTTGCGGTAAGACCATAAGTTTATAATTCAAGTTGGTATTTCATTGACACCTTATAGTAATCTTTTTTGGAGATGTTTTATGAGAATCCACAAGCATGCAAATACTAAAATACATAAATCTGAAATTAATACTGGTCTTTGGAAACTTGTACAAATCTAAAACTTTAATAGATGGATAGTATTTTTACTTCTCACAGTTTTTCTAAAATGTCTCAAATGCTTCCTGCCTCTGCTTCTTCAGCAACTGTGATGTGCATTTCCTACATTCAACAATTCTTTCTAGAGTTGAGTAGGCAAAACTTACAGGTATGTCTGGAACTAAAATTACTCAGTCTTAACACCAGCTAGTAAATTTTGAAGTTCAGCTTTGTGAAGACCACATCACTCTATTTGCTGTTAAGTTCTTGTCTCTAAACAGGGCTGAGAGCCTGAACAATTAATGTGCCTAGTACCCTGTTTCTATTGCAAAGAACCAAAAGTATTTTAAATAAGAAGATCAGAGATTAGAACGATCTCATTGAATCCTATGGACTTGTGTCACGTAACTGTTTTTCCTAATATTTTTCTCTGCTTATTTGCCCGCATGTAATTGTAGCATTTAAGAAAGAGTTATATTGTAAGTTAGTAGAAGTATAAATTGATCATTGATGTTTATTTGCCTGTCATGGGAACTTATCTATGTGCAACAAATGGTGGTTCCTTTTTATGTATAGAAACCTGGTCAGTCTTTCCTCTTTACCTGAGTTAATCAGACATTAAAATTGGGTAATTTGTTTTTTTTATTTTTTGTGAAGACCCCAAGAATAATTAGGGTTCAATATCAATGTGCTTTCCAAGGGAGTGGTGATAAGGGATTGGGGAATCGTTAAGGATTATTATGTAATATACAAAAAAAATTGGGTATGGAGTGATCATGAATTAAAGGGAACACCAGGTTCTTTACTGCAAAAGCAATCACAGGGAGTGTTACAATGTGGAAGGAGGCCATTTGGCCTATTGTATCTGCACTGACTTTTGAAATAAGTGTCATTGCTTAGTGACAATATCCTGCTTTTGCCCCATACACTTGTACATTATTTCTACCCAAAGACTAATGGCAAAGAAACTCCCAAAGACTTCTGTCAGGAAGCAGCTGTGTCCCACTGGTTTGACCTAAGGATCTGTTTCTGTGCTGTATGATTCTGTGATTCTATGACAGCATAAAAAGAAATCATAAAAATCAGGTTAATTACATTGTCATATAAGTTAAAAGTAGAATTTCCTGCGAAAGCTAACATGGCAGAAATAACCGAGGTTCCAGCACAACGTTTTGGCTTAATGGAACTGGAGGAAGGATCAGGTGCTTTGGAGAGTGAAACATTGAAACCAGTTAGTATTGAGTGGCAATTAAACAATTTGAGCATGAAGCAAAGATGAAAAAGCTGGAGATGGAATAACATTTAAATATTAGAGATTGTGGAATAAATTGTTGGGACATACACAAGGGATTACTATGGAAGCTAAAATATCACAACGTTTGAAAAATAAAATATACATTAATTTTCTTGTCATAATGTCAATTTTACAGTCAACAAATATAAGATTAAACTTACAAATTTAGTGATGCTGCTTGGCAATTAAGTGCAAGCGTGGTAAGTCAGTAAAATTTCAGTTACACCTAAATAAAAGAAAAATATAACTTTTCCAAAGGGTTTACTACAATACTAAGAGTGGTAGACTGTTTCATCCATGAAATAATTTCTAATTTATTGCATTTCCAAATGCACAGGATTAGTGATAGGAACTTGGCATTTCTATTTTAATTGATGAGCGGCCTCCATTGCAATTAATTTCAGTTGAGTAATGATGAACGCTGACAATCTCACTATATTACTGTTGCTAAATTCAGACTATTTTCTTGTTCACAATTAGTGGCATTGTTTGCACAATTTGACACTTTTAGCTTTGCAGGTGCATAAATCAACAGCTTATCATTTGAATGTTAAAATTAAGACCTACGTTGGTGTTAGAAATATCATATAAGTTAGTTAATGTATATTCAAAATGAAGATTTTCTTTATTTACAGTATCGGGAAAAGAGGAGTCTCCTGTCTAAATGTGCTGGGGATAGGAAGTGGTTCAGGTAGGCCTTACAGTCGCCATTATTCTGTATTCAACTATACATTTACTGTGATATATAAAGAAACAGATCAAGTATTAAATGTTGATAGACCCTCTATATTTTATTCTGTAGGAAGCACAAGAATAATGCACGGGAATCCTTAAAAGGATGAAAGCTCTGATACTCGGCAGTTAATTGCCTGAGAGACATACAATTGCACTGAGGCTCCAGCAAATAGCTGTGGTTATGCTATTACTATTGTAACCATGGAAATCTGCTCAGGATTTCTATTGCATCATATTGTTACAAGGGAATAAGCAAAAAACTTCACATGGAGCAATGGAATATAATTTTACTGGCAAAATCAACAACAGCTTAATTGCAGCTAATTTTGCATTTTGCAATAACTAATAACTACCTGTTCTTTCCAGTCTGGCAGTTAGACAAACTGTTGTTCTGTCATTCTCACATTCCAATCACTTAATCTGAGCTATCAATATCTTTCTCCCTCAGCACACCAACAGCCCTTCCCAGTGCATTATTGCTGCCCCCTTCACACTTCACTTCAGCTCTGGTGACGTGTCATCTAGACTCAAAATGACAGTTTGCTCTCTCTCTCCCTCTCTCTCTCTCTCCTTGGGTGCTGCCTGACCCACTGTGATCTCCAGAATTATTGCTTTCAGTACAGATTCCAGCATCTGCAGTAATTTGCTCCTAACTAATTTGTTAACCTGTGAATCAAACAATGTCAAAATTTACCCATAGATCTTTATAAACTTCTTAATAAATATTAGATAGAAAAAGCAAATCAAATTTGAATTTGAAGTGGAACTTGCTAAAATTACATGGCAAAAGAAATCTTCTTATGAATTATGGAATCTTCCATAATTAGGCCATTGGACAATTGGTTTCACATTGTCCCTCTGAAGACCATCCCGCCAGGTCCCACCTCCCACTCTATGCCTGTAACCCTGAATTTCCCATGGCTAATCCATCTATCCTTCACATCTCTGGACACTATGGGCAATTTATCATGGCCAACCCACCTAATCTGTACATCTTTGGTCAGTGGGAAGAAACTACAGCACCCAAAGGAAACCCATGCAAACACAGGGAAAGTGTAAAGCCATAGCATCATCACACCTCTCCCTTAAAAAAATGAATTACCAATGCACAAAAGGTGGTTGCAATTTTAAAAATCTTTAGTCTTATGTTATTAGTACACTGCATTACATATACATTACGTTGACTCTAAGCCCTTCTGGCATGTATGAGTAAACCTTACCCTTGCAAGTAAATTGTTTAAGGCAATCTGACACTTTTATCTCAGGCAGGTTGTACATTATGCTGCAGTCTTTTAGCTTTCACTGTGCTTTCCTTTACCACTTCAACAAAATTCATTAGCTTATCCTGTGAATCCCACATCCGTCTTCCCAGTCCTTTTTCTAAACCACCAACACTGCAACTTCATGTGGCTTATTTTGTTACAGTGAAAACACCTGAGCTTCTATACTTCTCTTTTCCCCTCATGGGTTTCCTTTTTACCCTGTGGTAAACTACCTTCATTAATTTCAATATGATCTCCTTTTTCCTTACCACCTGAGCATTTCTCTTTTCCACAATTTCCATCCCTCATGGATTGAAATTGATACCGGAATCCAAGCCTTGATTTATGAACCAACTCATAATCACCGTCCATTTCAGCTGCTCGTTTTGCGGTTTTAATGCTCCACTTTCCTACATGAGTTCTTACTACTTCAGGAAGTGAATTTTTGAACCCCTCCAAAATAATTGTTTCTCTGAGACTGTTACATGAATGACTAACTTTCAATGCCTTTATAATTATAATTACAATTACCAAAATTATTTTGTTTGATCCTTTCAAGCTCTACACAGGTTTGACCAGGGTCCCTCCTCAGATTCCTGAAACGTTGTCTGTAGGCTTCAGGCACTAGCTCGTAAGCACTCAAGATGGCACTTTCCACCTCATTATATTCCCCAGAAATCTCCTCTGATAGTGATTCAAAGACCTCACTAGATCTATCTACTAACTTTGCTTCGATCAACAATATCCACATAGTCACTGGCTATTTCATTTGTTTAGCCACTTGCTCAAATGAAATGAAAAAGGCTTCTACATTTTTCTCGTTGATTTTAGGCAAAGCTTGGACATACTTAAATGGATCCTGACCAGGCCTTTGACTACGATGGGTTTGCTCGTCATCACTATCCTCATTAAGCCAACCTTCTAACTTCACCTCCTCTCTATGAAGCCTTTGAGTTCAACAATCCAAAACCCAACTTGGAATTAGGGATTTTAATCTGGACAACAGGCCTCATAATTTGTCCTGGACCTCTTAAAATATTTTAGGAAGGTAGCCAAGACCCTGGCCTTTACTTATTTTAAAGGCAAGTGTAAAGCATCTGTTCCAGATGAAATGTGACTAGTTAAATGATGTTAAGCAAAACAAAATTTACTTGAACATGCTGTTAAAATATAACCAAAGAAAGAGGAATTTAGAATAACAACTCTTTTGGAAAACTTAACAGATTAATAGATACAGTAACTATCATTAATTAAATGTTCCTATACAGTAACATCCCTTCAACACACCCCTTGGCAAAAAAGGAAAATTTAGGCACAGATTCTCACATGCAGTTCTCCAATCCAGGAAAAAAAAAGATCAAGAGAAAATTCAGAGAGAGTTACAGCTAGGAGACATTCACTGAAGCTTCCAACTATGTTGAGACCCCAATAGTTTCTGATGCTACTGAAAACCAAAACCCCAAAGCCCTAATCTATGAAAGCTGTTTATTCAGACTGTTCATAAAAACCCCACCATCTGCAGTCCTCACTTTTCCTGTTCATAAAAACCCTAAGGTCTCCCAAGGAGGTTAATGAAGTGGTCTTAACTAGCCAGTTCTGTGCCTTTTCCTGAGGAAGAGCTTATGCTTGGAATGTCAACTCTGCTGCTCCTCGGAAGCTGCCTGACCGGCTAAACTTTTCCAGCACCACACTTCTTGACACTGATCTCCAGCATCTGCAGTCCTCACTTTCTTCTAACACTGCGTCTCTGCCTTACAATCTCGCTTAAGAAAAAAACAAGACAAAAATAACTTCTTACAGTGACAGCTTCATCACAGCTACCTCTTCTCAGAAGGCAAACCCTTTACAGAAACATACAAATAGAGAAAACAGGAGCAGATGTCGGCCGTTCAACCCATCAAGCCAGTTCTGCTATTAGCTGATCATCCAACCCAGTACCCTGTTTCCAGCTTTCTCCACATACCTTTTGCACCCTTGGTTCCTGAGAGCTATTCATATCTCCATACCTAGAATTAAGCTACAGAGCCTCCAAAGCAAGTATATCTTAGATAAGGGGAACAAAAGTGTTCACAATACTCCAGCTGTTGTCTAACTGGCACCTTGTAGTTTTATATTTAATTCTCTGTGAAATAAAGACCTACATTTCTCCTTCTTCCCTAATACCTGCTGTATTGTATGCCATTTTCTCTCACATTTGTCCAGATGTCTGATTCTGTGCAGGTGGGTGGTGGTGTCTGAGTTCACAGCCCTTGATGTTTGCCCTCAGATGTTGATGACTGACATCCAAGAAGGAGGTTGTGGGAAGCAAGAGGAGGGCTGCATTGCCAGGAAATAACTGACTTTCACATCTGTCACTGTTTAATTTCTATCTGGCAGCTGGAAAAATGAGAACTATATCAAAGTCGGGTGAGATTAGGTAGTAATGTGATATTAAAGCATGTTAATACATGCAAATAGATTTTGCGCCACTAGCAAGAACCTTGTTTCATCATTCAATATTTGGTTATAAAATAAAACCTTTTGCTCTTGACATCAACAAGTTCTTCACATTGTATCCCACCTTATTCACCATTGACCATAACGTTCAGTGCTCAGGGCTACTCCACCCTTGCAATCTGCCTTAGACCATAGACTGTAAGACATAGGAGTAGAAATTAGGACATTCAACCCATCGAGTCTACTTCACCACTCAATCATGGCTGATAAGTTTCTCAGTCAGGAGTGTGGTGCTGGAAAAGCACAGTAGGGAAGGCAGTATCCGAGGAGGAGGAGAATCGATGTTTCGGTCATAAGCCCATCGTCAGGAATCATTCCTGATGAAGAGCTTATACCTGAAACATCAATTCTCCTGCTCCTGGGATGCTGCCTGACCTGCTGTGCTTTTCCAGCACCACACTCTTGACACTGATCACCAGTACCTGCAGTCTTCACTTTTTCCTCTCTGATAAGATTCTAAACCCATTCTCCCACTTTCTCACTGTAACACTTAATCCCCTGGATACTTAAGAACTAATCTAAATCAGTATTGAATATACTCAATGACCTGGACTCCACAGCATTCTGTGGCAATGAATTTCATGTATTCACCATTTTCTGGCTAACAACGTTTCTTCTTATCTCCGTTCTAAAACATGTCCCTTTACTCAAAAGCTATGCCCTTGAGTCCTTGTCTCTCCTACCAATATAAACATCTTCCAAACATCCACCCTGTTCAGGCCATTTAGTGTTCTGTATGTTTTAATTAGATCCCCCCTCATCCTCCTAAACTCCATCGAGTATAGACCCAGAGTCCTCAAACGTTCCTCATATGTTAAGCTTTGCATTCCTTAGACCATTCTTGTCAACTTCCTCTGAACACGCTCCAGGGCCAGTGCACCCTTCCTGAGATATGGAGCCCAAAACTGCACATAATACTTCAAATGTGTCTGACCAGAGCCTTATAGAGCCTCAGAAGTACACCCCTGCTTTTATGTTCAAGTTCTCTCAAAACGAATTGCATCGTTACACTTGCCTTCCTAGCTACTGACTCAATTGTGAGTTTACCTTGACAGTATCCTGGACTAGATCTACCACTTCTTTGCCCACTCTCCTAACCTGTCCAAATCCTTCTGCAGCCTCCCCACTTCCTCAATGCTATAGTCTGTCTACTATCTTTGTCTTGTCAGCAAACCTAGCCATAAGGCCCTCTGTTCCTTCATCTATATCGTTAATGTATAAAGTGAAAAGTTGTGGTCCCAACTGGGCTTTGCGGAACACCACTTGTGATACTGAGAAGGACTCTTTTATCCTCCCTTTCTGCTTTCTACCAATCAACCAAGCTTCTATTCATGTTAGTACCTTGCCTCTTACACCATGGGCCCTTGTCTTACTCCTGTGTGGCACCTTGTCAAAGATCTTCTTGAAGTCCGGTAGATAAAATCCATTGGCTTTCCTTGGTCTAACCTACTCGTTACTCCGTCAAAGAATTCTAGCAGATTTGTCAAGCATGATCTCCCCTTGATAAAGCCAAGCAGACTTTGCCGTATTTTTCCATACACTTCTAAGTATTCAGAAATCTCATCCTTCACAATGGATTCCAGGATCTTACCCACGACTGAGGTTAGGCTAATAGGTCTGTAATTTTCGATCTTTTGCCTTACTCCCTTTTTAAACAAGGGTGTCACATTAGCAACTTTCCAGTCCTCTGGGATCCTCCCTGATTCCAGTGATTCCTGAAAGATCATAACTAATGCCTAAACGATTGCTTCAGCTATCTGCTGGTCCAGGGGATTTATCCACCTTCAGGCCATTCAGTTTTTCTAGCACCATGAAGCCTGACATGAAATAATTGTTCAGTTTCTCAGCCATTTCCTTGTTCTCCATTGCTATCTCTCCCACATCATTTTCCAGAGGCCCAATAGCCACTTCTGCTTTTCTTTTGTCCTTAAAAAATCTAAAAACTCTTTCAGTTTTCCTTTATATTAGCAATATAATATATTCCTTTATACTTTCCTTTATATTTAATAAGTGAATTTCTTCACTCAGAGGGTGGTAAATATTTGGAAGAGAAATATTTGGAAGTTTAATCATTGACCATGCTCAAGCCTGAGACAAATAGATTCCTGAAAATTAAAAACTTTGCGGGAAACAATTATAGCGCAGGAAAATCATGTTGAAGTAGAAAATCGGTCATGATCTCATTGAATTGCAGGATGGTCTCAAAGGGCCTCAAATAAAGAGCAAACAGCACAGCAACAGATTCCTCACCTACCAAGACTGTGCTGACATATGATGCCTTAACAAACTAAAAATCTTTTGCCCCTCCATAGTCAGTATCCCTCTATTGCCTAGGTAGAGGTGGCTACAGCAGACACTGGAGATTAGAGTTAAGATTAGAGTGGTGCTGGTAAAGCACAACAGGTCAAGCTGCATCTAAGGAGCAGGAAAATCGATGTTTTGAGCAAAAGCACTTCATCAGGAATGGTGATGAAGGGCTTTTGCCTGAAGCATCAATTTTCCTGCTCCTCGGATGCTGCCTGACCTGCTCTGCTTTGCCAGCACCACTCTAATCTCTTCCGTCTATTATCTGTCTATTCATTTGTCAGCCAAGATGCCTCTTAAAAATAGTTATTGTCTCTGCTTCTACCAACTCCTCTGGCAGTGTGTTCCAGGCACTTGGCATAGTCTGTATGTAAATATTGTCTCTCCTTTAAACGTTATATTAAATCTATGTCACCTAATAATTGACACTATTTACCTGTAAGAAACTCTCCAACTACCCATTCTATCCATGCCTCTCCTAATTTTGTAAATTTCACTCAGGTCACCTGTCAGTCTCTGATATTCAAGCGAAAAAATATCACATTTGACTAATCCCTCCTCATATCTTATATCCTCCAAACCAGGCAACATCTTGGCAACTATTTTCTGTACCTTCCCCAAAGCCTCCACATCCTTCTGGTAATAAGGCAACCAGAACGGCACACAATATTCCAAATGTCGCTTAACTAAAATTCTACAACTTGTCAATCTTTACACTTGACTAATGAAGTAAAGCAAGGTATTTGCCTTCTTGACCACCATATCCATTTACCTTGCCACTTTCAAAGCTCTGTCTGTCTTCAGATTCCTAATCCGTACATATACCTCAGTTTTCATTTTGAGTCTGTATGCTAATGCTTCTCAGTGCTCTGACATTTACTGTATACTATGCTCCTGCAATAGATCTTCAAAACGCAACTGTCTGGTTAAATTCCCTGTTAAACAATGCCACAACATTGGCAATTCACCAGTTCTCTGAGCCTTCTCCTGTGACAAATGAGGACACAAAAATTTTGAACAAGACCACAGTAATTAACTCACCTGACTCCCTCAGAATTCTGGGATAGATCCCAACTGGTCCTGGGGATTGAGTTATGAAGATATGGGTGCAGTGCACCTTTAAGAAAGTTAAAAGCTGGTAGAGCTACCTGACAGCACCAAGTGTTCTTAATAAAGTAACAATGTAACACTTGGTCAAAATCTAAATTAGCTGGTTGCCTGGAAATGATGAACCAGATTTGAATTAAGCCTATCAGTTTAAATTATACTCCAAAAAGTGCCAAGATTCAATCAAGTTTGAATTTAGTATATTGACAATCTTAAAAGCCAATGACACAATCTGATGCTTTGGGAGTATAAGACTGAGGAAAATTGAACAGTTGAGAGGAGACCTGCTAAGTTACCAACATGTAAAAAGGCAGCCTGAAAAAATTGCTCTCTTAGAAATACCTTTATTGATCAGTAACCTTTAAACAGAATCCCCAAGGAGAAGAAAAGAAGACTGAAATACAGAAGAGAACCGAAAGCTGCCTGGTTTTGAGATTAGAAGTTTTGCTTTATAAATCATAATTGGGAGTTTTATTGCGCAAGTATCATAGAAGGGAAGGTAAAAGATAGGTGAGAGTAAGGAATCATAAATAGTTGTTAGTTAATTATTCTTTGTTATACTTTAAGAAATAACGTTGTTAATCTTTACTTTAACTAGTTCTTGGCCGATTGATTTTTCACAGATTACTGCATGGGATAAATCCTTTGTCTATTGCTGGTTTTAAATTAAGCAGGAGGGTTTACTCTGTATCGTAACAACTGGCATATCTTAACGCTTTTGGAATCACCCACCTTTTTAATATCAACATGCCCTAGAATATCAACATACTGCTCTCTGGACTCATCAACCATCATGTTATTCTCCTTTGTGAATGCAATTGCAAAATATTTCATTTCTGCAGCTTCACATATAAATTCCTCCTTACCCCCTTGAGTGAACCTACCCTTCACTTCGCTAAACTCTTGCTCCTTGTGTATGTGTAGAATGCATTGGTTTTTTTCCCTTAATCCTGTATGCCAAGGACATCTCATGGTCCATTTTAACCCTCCTAACTCTTTGCTTGAGTTCTTTCCTGCTATTTTATCATCTTTGAAGGTTCCGTCTAGCTTCAGATTTCTAGACTTTACATATGCCGCCTTTTTCTTTTTGACCAAGCTCACAATACTTGTTATCGTCTGACATTCCTGCATCTTGCAATTATTATTCTTCATTTTTGTAGGAACATGTTGATTTGAACTCTACTCAATTGGCAGTTATGGTATGATATATTTGAAATGAACAAGTGAAATTCTAGCAGTTTTACTGCAGCTTAAATATTTCAATTGGAAGGTTGACTTAATGAACATTTGGAAGTAAATATTCAGTAATTTTCTATTTCTTCATTCAGGGGAAATGGACTTGGCAATTCTTGAGCAAATTCATTCCAAGCATCCAGGTGTTTCAATTCACAACGAAGTGGTGGAACCTAATGCTGGACTCATCTCCAAGTACAAAGGTGACCTTTTAACATTAAACGCTGATATTCAATATGTGCTTTTAGACAAATGCAGCAGTTTTACTTGAAGTGTGAACTCATCTTTGATCTGTTTCTGACCATGCCCACAAGTAGAAGAGGCATAACATTTTTTCAATTGATCATGGAAAACATAGTTACAGTACATAATGCAAAGATGGCTGGTAACCAATTTTGGCAAAGATAAGTTAATCATTCATGCATTCTTATCTTCAATGAACATGCTCATTATAATTCATAAAATATTGCTTTTCAAATTCAATGTTTCAGCCCAATGGCCTGAGATTTTGTACATTAAGTTACAAACAAATGGGGTCAGCTCTGAACTATGGTCAGAAGTAAAAAAACTGCAGCATCTTCATGGAAATTGTGCATTGTAAAGTCATTCATGAGCAGTTTTCACCATTTGCTGGGGGACATATGGGCTGATCAAAGGTACTCTCTACATTCCATTTCCTTTTATTATGATCTGGAATTAATCATCTGGAAAGGTTTTTGAAGTGAATTGCATAGAACCTGGACAGAAGAAATCAAAGAGAGATATGGGAACGCGCGTTCACATTGCCCATCCACATAATTGTTTGTGGGATCAACACCCAATGGCCAGGACTTCTCGGATGGCAGTGTTTCCCTTTTAACAATTGATCAGTTTAGCCTTCCAAGGGTCATTAATTACATGAATCTGGGGTTTCAGCCCCTCTCTCTAGAAGAAGTCACACCTCAGAGAGTTTCCACTCAGACAGGTTTACTAGCAGCTTTCTAGTCCATTCAGTGAGACTGTAAGATGTCCCAGTGGTCCAGGTACAGTAATGTGTCAAGCCCTCTGGGTGTGAGGTTTGTTGGGGTGGCAATGTTGTTGGAGAGGAAGCACCTGTTGGACACATGTGATGTTGTGCAGCATTAAATGTTGAAAGGAAGCTTTTGGTGAGGTTGCAATGTCCATCCTGCCCAAAGCTTGAGCAGAGTCATTCTCAAGGCTTCACCATTCCTGCATGCCTGAAAATACATTCTCTCCTTAGCTTCATGTTATCTGAAGGTGCCTTTGCATTTCTATGTATATGTAAAGAAGTTTTGTGTTAGCACAGATGAAACATAAAGATAAAAATAGAGAATTGACTTAAGTCTGGTATAAGAATGTTTATGTAAATCATGATGATGGAATTAATCATACAATTTTGACCTCACTTAAAGAAGAGATGCCAGTCTAGAATAAACAAAAGGTGATAATTTCTGAACTCCACCCTCAGTTGCACAGAAAAGGTACTGATGCATTAGAATTAGTTCTAATTAGTTAAAGAACAACACCACTGAATAATGAATATTTACCAGTACAACACAGCCTCAAGTTCAACAAAATGTCTGAAAACTAACAGAAAGTAAAATAACTCAAGAAAATTCACAAAGTAGTTGAGATGCTGTAACTTGAGGGTGGAAACAGTCAATCTTAAAACCAGGACAGACAGTCTGCTTAAGGGATAGGAAGCCTGAAGCTACTTCATAATTACAAATTCTTAGGAAAAAATAGAACAAAAATAAAAAGTCCAGTAATGAATTAGAAAAATAGAGAACTAACAGTTCAGTCCTTCCAACCAAGACCGGGCTTCACCTCAAGACCGGGAATGCTGGGAGTCATATCCACAGTGAGGTCGGGTGAGAACATTGGAAATGACAGTATTGATGTTAATGATTACACAGACTATGTAATTAAGTAAAATCAAACCACTGGAATAATTTAAATCAAGTAGAGAGAAATCTGAGGGAAGATGTAGTACGATAAGATCTATGTAAATCATTGTGATGTAACTGGTCACGTGAGTTTGATATCCACAAATCCGAAGCTACCAGCTACCTGAATATTGGAGAGAGAGGAATCTTAGATTCCTCATTGGAGATCTGTACTGGGTAAACTACTATGTGCAGATATAAGTAAAGGAGCACTCCAGCGGATAGAGTTGAAGAGCCTATCTTTGAGGCAATGTATGTGCAGCCACCCTAATCCAAGATGACCCAGATCACTATCTCAGTGCGCTGTACCACAATTGGCTAGGCACAAGAAAAGTACAAGAAAAGATATTTTGATTAAATGACTCCTAGCTATAGTCATGCTGGAAATGTGATGCATCCCATTGAGCTCAAACACTGAATTATGAACTCAGTGATAAGAATCCTAGCATTATATTGAGTTATCATTTGTGAATTGACTGAAACATATATTAGCTCATTGAAAACAAAGTGCCAAATGATGATCTTTTGTTCTGACTGATGTCTAGTTCTTTAAGCTTTAAATGAAGAAAACAAATTTGAATGGGCAAATGTCCAACTCAGGAGATAAAACTAATTAATGATGTTTTCAAGAGATCAACATAGGCACACACCAGTGGATGTCTAAAACCACCTTAAACCACCTACGCCAGTGGCATTGAAAAGTCAAGTGGGCATTTTGTTCACTTGAAGTTACTGCAGACACATGGAATCTGCTGGAAGAGCCAAGAAAGAATCCCTGGCAGTTTGTGTTCAAATTCTGTGAAGATTAACTCACCCACAGACTTCTTATTACCTTTAAGGCAAAAAGCAGGAGTGTGATTGAATACTCTGATGAAAGATTCTGACCCAAAACATTGACACCCTTGCTCCTCTGATGCTGCTTAACCTGCTGTACATTTTCCAGCTTCACACTTTATCAATTCTAATTTTCCAGCATCTGCAGTCCCCACTGTCGCCAATACACCTGCAGTACTCACTGTCTCCAATGCACCTGCAGTCCTCACTGTCGTTAATACACCTGCGCTTCTCACTGTCTCCAATGCACCTGCAGTCCTCACTGTCACTAATACACCTGTGGTCCTCACTGTCGCCAATACACCTGCAATCCTCACTGTCACCAATACACCTTCAGTCCTCACTGTCGTTAATACACCTGCAGTCCTCACTGTCGGTAATACACCTGCAGTCCTCACTGTCTCCAATACACCTGCAGTCCTCACTGTCGGTAATACACCTGCAGTCCTCACTGTCTCCAATACACTGCAGTCCTCACTGTCTCCAATGCACTTGCAGTCCTCACTGTCACCAATACACCTGCAGTCCTCATTGTCACTAATACACCTGCAGTCCTCAATGTCACCAATACACCTTCAGTCCTCACTGTCACCAATACACCTTCAGTCCTCACTGTCGTTAATACACCTGCAGTCCTCACTGTCGCCAATACACCTGCAGTCCTCACTGTCTCCAATACACCTGCAGTCCTCACTGTCTCCAATGCACTTGCAGTCCTCACTGTCCCCTATACACCTGCAGTCCTCAATGTCACCAATACATCTGCAGTCCTCACTGTCACCAATACACCTGCAGTCCTCAATGTCACCAATACACCTGCAGTCCTCACTGTCACCAATACACCTGCAGTCCTCAATGTCGCCAATACACCTGCAGTCCTCACTGTCTCCAATACATCTGCAGTCCTCACTGTCTTCAATGCACCTGCAGTCCTCACTGTCTCAAATACACCTGCAGTCCTCACTGTCTCCAATGCACCTGCAGTCCTCAGTGTCTACAATACACCTGCAATCCTCACTGTCTCCAAAACACCTTCAGTCCTCACTGTCACTAATACACCTGCAGTCCTCACTGTCACCAATACACCTGTGGTCCTCACTGTCTCCAATACACCTGCAATCCTCACTATCTCCAATGCACCTGCAGTTCTCACTGTCTCCAATGCACCTGCAGTCCTCACTGTCTCCAAATCACCTGCAGTCCTCACTGTCACCAATACACCTGCAGTCCTCACTGTCGCCAATACACCTGCAGTCCTCACTGTCTCCAATGCACCTGCAGTCCTCACTGTCTCCAATGCACCTGCAGTCCTCACTGTCTCCAATACACCTGCAATCCTCACTGTCCTCAATACACCTTCAGTCCTCACTGTCTCCAATACACCTGCAATCCTCACTGTCTCCAATGCACCTGCAGTCCTCACTGTCACTAATACACCTGCAGTCCTCACTGTCACCAATACACCTGTGGTCCTCACTGTCTCCACTACACCTGCAATCCTCACTATCTCCAATGCACCTGCAGTCCTCACTGTCTCCAATGCACCTGCAGTCCTCACTGTCCCCAATACACCTTCAGTCCTCACTGTCTCCAATACACCTGCAATCTTCACTGTCTCCAATACACCTGCAGTCCTCACTGTCACTAATACACCTGCAGTCCTCACTGTCACCAATACACCTGCAGTCCTCACTGTCACCAATACACCTGCAGTCCTCACTGTCACCAATACACCTGCAGTCCTCACTGTCACCAATACACCTGCAGTCCTCACTGTCTCCAATACACCTGCAGTCCTCACTGTCACTAATACACCTGCAGTCCTCACTGTCACCAATACACCTGTGGTCCTCACTGTCTCCAATACACCTGCAATCCTCACTGTCTCCAATGCACCTGCAGTCCTCACTGTCCCCAATGCACCTTCAGTCCTCACTGTCCCCAATACACCTTCAGTCCTCACTGTCACCAAAACACCTGCAGTCCTCACTGTCACTAATACACCTGCAGTCCTCAATGTCACCAATACACCTTCAGTTCTCACTGTCACCAATACACCTTCAGTCCTCACTGTCGTTAATACACCTGCAGTCCTCACTGTCGGTAATACACCTGCAGTCCTCACTGTCTCCAATGCACTTGCAGTCCTCACTGTCCCCTAAACATCTGCAGTCCTCAATGTCACCAATACACCTGCAGTCCTCACTGTCACCAATACACCTGCAGTCCTCAATGTCACCAATACACCTGCAGTCCTCACTGTCCCCAATACACCTGCAGTCCTCAATGTCACCAATACACCTGCAGTCCTCACTGTCACCAATACACCTGCAGACCTCAATGTCACCAGTATACCTGCAGTCCTCAATGTCACCAATACACCTGCAGTTCTCACTGTCACCAATACACCTGCAGTCCTCAATGTCACCAACACACCTGCAGTCCTCACTGTCACCAATACACCTGCAGTCCTCACTGTCACTAATACACCTGCAGTCCTCACTGTTGGTAATATACCTGCAGTCCTCACTGTCTCCAATGCACCTGCAGTCCTCACTGTCTCCAATTCACCTGCAGTCCTCACTGTCACCAATACACCTGCAGTCCTCACTGTCGCCAATACACCTGCAGTCCTCACTGTCTCCAATACACCTGCAGTCCTCACTGTCTCCAATACATCTGCAGTCCTCACTGTCTCCAATGCACCTGCAGTCCTCACTGTCTCAAATACACCTGCAGTCCTCACTGTCTCCAATGCACCTGCAGTCCTCACTGTCACCAATACACCTGCAGTCCTCACTGTCGCCAATACACCTGCAATCCTCACTGTCTCTAATGCACCTGCAGTCCTCACTGTCTCCAATGCACCTGCAGTCCTCACTGTCCCCAATACACCTTCAGTCCTCACTGTCTCCAATGCACCTGCAGTCCACACTGTCACTAATACACCTGCAGTCCTCACTGTCACTAATACACCTGCAGTCCTCACTGTCACTAATACACCTGCAGTCCTCACTGTCACCAATACACCTGTGGTCCTCACTGTCTCCAAGACACCTGCAATCTTCACTGTCTCCAATGCACCTGCAGTCCTCACTGTCACTAATACACCTGCAGTCCTCACTGTCACTAATACACCTGCAGTTCTCACTGTCACCAATACACCTGTGGTCCTCACTATCTCCAATACACCTGCAATCCTCACTGTCTCCAATGCACCTGCAGTCCTCACTGTCCCCAATACACCTTCAGTCCTCACTGTCCCCAATACACCTTCAGTCCTCACTGTCTCCAATACACCTGCAATCCTCACTGTCTCCAATGTACCTGTAGTCCTCACTGTCTCCAATACACCTGCAATCCTCACCGTCTCCAATGTACCTGCAGTCCTCACTGTCCCCAATACACCTTCAGTCCTCACTGTCCCCAATACACCTTCAGTCCTCACTGTCTCCAATACACCTGCAATCCTCACTGTCTCCAATGTACCTGCAGTCCTCACTATCTCCAATACACCTGCAATCCTCACTGTCTCCAATGCACCTGCAGTCCTCACTGTCTCCAATACACCTGCAATCCTCACCGTCTCCAATGTACCTGCAGTCCTCACTGTCCCCAATACACCTTCAGTCCTCACTGTCCCCAATACACCTTCAGTCCTCACTGTCTCCAATACACCTGCAATCCTCACTGTCTCCAATGTACCTGCAGTCCTCACTATCTCCAATACACCTGCAATCCTCACTGTCTCCAATGCACCTGCAGTCCTCACTATCTCTAATACACCTGCAGTCCTCACTGTCTCCAATGCACCTGCAGTCCTCACTGTCACCAATACACCTGCAATCCTCACTATCTCCAATACACCTGCAGTCCTCACTGTCGCCAATATACCTGCAGTCCTTACTGTCACAAATACACCTTCAGTCCTCACTGTCACCAATACACCTGCAGTCCTCATTGTCGTTAATACACCTGCAGTCCTCACTGTCTCCAATGCACCTGCAGTCCTCACTGTCACCAATACCCCTGCAGTCCTCACTGTCACCAATATACCTTCAGTCCTCACTGTCTCCAATGCACCTGCAGTCCTCACTGTCACTAATACACCTGCAGTCCTCACTGTCACCAATACACCTGTGGTCCTCACTGTCACCAATACACCTGCAGTCCTCACTGTCGTTAATACACCTGCAGTCCTCACTGTCACTAATACACCTGCAGTCCTCACTATCTCCAATACACCTGCAGTCCTCACTGTCGCCAATATACCTGCAGTCCTCACTGTCACAAATACACCTGCAGTCCTCACTGTCACTAATACACCTGCAGTCCTCACTGTCACCAATACACCTGCAGTCCTCACTGTCACCAATACTCCTGCAGTCCTCACTGTCACCAATACACCTGCAGTCCTCACTGTCTCCAATGCACCTGCAGTCCTCACTGTCGCCAATACACCTGCAGTCCTCACTGTCTCCAATACACCTGCAGTCCTCACTGTCTCCAATGCACCTGCGGTCCTCACTGTCACCAATGCACCTGTGGTCCTCACTGTCGCCAATACACCTGCGGTCCTCACTGTCATCAATACACCTGCGGTCCTCACTGTCATCAATACACCTGCGGTTCTCACTGTCGCCAATACACCTGCAGTCCTCACTGTCTCCAATACACATGCGATCCTCACTGTCACCAATGCACCTGTGGTCCTCACTGTCGCCAATACTCCTGCGGTCCTCACTATCTCCAATACACTTGCAGTCCTCACTGTCGCCAATACACCTGCAGTCCTCACCAACTCCAATACACTTGCAGTCCTCACTATCTCTAATACACCTGCAGTCCTCACTATCTCCAATACACTTGCAGTCCTCACTGTCTCCAATGCACCTGCAGTCCTCACTATCTCCAATACAATTGCAGTCCTCACTGTCTCCAATACACCTGCAATCCTCACTATCTCTAATACACCTGCAGTCCTCACTATCTCCAATACACTTGCAGTCCTCACTGTCTCCAATACACCTGCAATCCTCACTATCTCTAATACACCTGCTGTCCTCACTGTCTCCAATACACCTGCAGTCCTCACTGTCACCAATACACCTGCAGTCCTCACTGTCACCAATACATCTGCCGTCCTCACTGTCACCAATACACCTGCAGTCCTCACTGTCACCAATACATCTGCAGTGCTCTCTGCCGCCAATACACCTGCAGTCCTCACTGTCACCAATGCACCTGCAGTCCTCACTGTCGCTAATACACCAGCAGTCCTCACTTTCGCTAATACACCTGCAGTCCTCACTGTCGCCAATACACCTGCAGTCCTCACTGTCTCCAATACACTTGCAGTCCTCACTGTCACCAATACACCTGCAGTCCTCACTGTCGCCAATACACCTGCAGTCCTCACTGTCTCTAATACACCTGCAGTCCTCACTGTCACCAATACACCTGCAGTCCTCACTGTCTCCAATACACCTGCAGTCCTCAGTATCTCCAATACACCTGCAGTCCTCACTGTCACCAATACACCTGCAGTCCTCACTGTCTCCAATACACCTGCAGTCCTCACTGTCTCTAATACACCTGCAGTCCTCACTGTCACCAATACACCTGCAGTCCTCACTGTCTCCAATATACCTGCAGTCCTCACTGTCACTAATACACCTGCAGTCCTCACGGTCGCCAATACACCTGCAGTCCTCACTGTCTCCAATACACCTGCAGTCCTCACTGTCACCAATACACCTGCAGTCCTCACTGTCGCCAATACACCTACAGTCCTCACTGTCACCAATACACCTGCAGTCCTCACTGTCACCAATACACCTGCAGTCCTCACTGTCGCCAATACACCTGCAGTCCTCACTGTCACCAATACACCTACAGTCCTCACTGTCACCAATACACCTGCAGTCCTCACTGTCACCAATTCTCTTCATTTTCCTGGATGAAAGCTCAGAAGCCAATTGAACACCTGAAACATTCATATCCTTCACCATTGATGAACACAAGCAGCAGCCTGTGTCGTATACAAGATATACTGCAAACACTCTCAAAGCCTCCTTTGAAACACAGGACCTCTACTAGTTTTATATGTCCCTTCCTTTTAAGAAAGTTTGCCTTTAAAGACAGTGGCTCAGTGGTTAGCAATGCTGCTTCACAGTGCCAGGGACCTGGTTTCGATCCAAGTCAAGGGTGACTCTGTGGAGTTTGCACATTCTCCCCATCTCTGCATGGGTTCCTCTGGGTGCTCTGGCTTCCTCCCACAGTCCAAAGTTTGCAGGTTAGGTGAATTGGTCAAGCTAGATTCCCCATAGTGTTCAGGGATGCACAGTTTAGATGAATTAGTCAGGGTAAATGTAGGGAATGGGTCTGAGTGGGTGACTCTTTGGAGGGTCGGTGTTGACTTGTTGAGTTGAAGGACCTGTTTCCACACAGTAGGGATTCTATGCCTTCATGTACTGTGTATATACAATATTGTGACTCTGCCTGACTCGGTCTGCTTTGCAGTTGCAAACTACACATGTAGAAATCGATTAGTTTGCTATAATATCTGCTTCTTAATTTGAAATGTGTTTTACTAAATTTTAAAAAAATCCAGAGTGTTATTTAGGTCAAAAATGATTGACTATTATCATTAAAATATCAGCTATAATGTGAAGCACAAGAACAACAGATACATGGGAGTTTTCCAACTCACACAGCATTCTGAATTGGAATTATATTGCTATTCCTTGACAATCACTGGAACTAACACTTTAACAGTATTTGAGCATATCTACAGAGAACAAAGACAGTAAAGGTTCAGGAAAATGGCTCTCCATCTCCTCAAGGACAATTAGGGATGGATAATGAATCATGGCCTTAACAGCGGTATCCATATCCCAAGAAAGAATTGTTTTTAAAATGTACCACCTCATACTAGATTTGTTGAATGATGGTGTATACATTTTACAAAACAGTTTATGATTTTCAATAATATGTTGAACTGCAAACAAATTAATACAATGCTTAATATGTTATTTCCTTGGACCAAATCTAACATGCCACTGTTTTAACCTAAAAGCAGACAACCAAGTGCCTACAATTCGGTTTCAGGAACCTGGATATGATGAATAGTATTTCTGATTACTTTATTAATAAGAGAAAAGCCCTTCTAATGTTATATTACTTTTAGAGCTCATAAAAGAGAAGGGTCAAGGACTGAATGCCTCTTTCACTTGGAACCAGATGTATACAACTGACTATGAAAAGCAAAACAAGGAGAGAAAAGAAAGCAAGAAGTTTGATTTCATTCATATGATTGAGGTAACTGCTGTTCGGTTAACTTAATAGCCAGCAGTCACAGCACATTCAACCTGTCACTCAGGGCTAAATGTAGAGCAAGTTCACATCCATGCTGCTTAATGTCTAAAATACTAATGGTTCTAAGTACCATGGTCAGTTTAAGAATTCATATTCATTTTGACATTATGTCTTTGTAAGTTTTTCCTTATTTTAATTTGCCTGTCCTTTGGTGTCTCTGGTGCAGATGAGTCCACAGAAAATATGGACAAGTTAAGCAACTAGGCAAGAATGTAATAGATGGAAGGAAAGGAAAATTTGTTTTGGTTCAATTTGGTTCAATCTAATGGTTTGTTTTGGTTCAATTTGATTTGCTTTATTATTGTTGCATGTACCTAGGTACAGTGAAAAGTTTTGTTTTGTGTGCATTACAAGCAGATCATACCATACAAAATGCATAAGGGTAATAGAACAAAGCAAACAATAAAATGTTACGGCTGCAGAGAAGGTGCACAGAGAATGAGGTCAACATTAAATTTAAAACTGGAGAGGTCTACTCAGAAGTCTAATGACAGTGGGGAAGAAAGCTATTCTTGAATCTGCTGGAACATGTGGAAAAGCTTTTGTGTCCTCTGCCCAACAGAAGATTTTGGAAGAGATTATAAACAGGGTGGGAGGGATTTTTTATTATGTTGGCTGCCTGAGGCAGTGAGGAGTGTAGATGGAGTTAATGGATGGAAGGCTGGCTTGTGTGATGGACAAGGCTGTGTGGTTAGCTAGCTTATATACTTCAGATCATATCAGTAAGAATATAGGAACATAGGAGCAAATGTAACCCATTGAGCCTGTTCCAACGTTCAATCATCTGTGGCTTAATTCCACATACCTATTTTTGGCCTATACCCCTTAAAAACATTGCTTAACAAAAACTTATCCATCTAAAATTTAAAATTTACACCTGATTCTGCATCCACTGCTTGTGAAAAAGTGTTCCAAACAGAAGAAGCAATTCCTGACATCTCTCTGAATTGTCTGGTCCTAATTCTAGAGACCATGCCCCAAGTTATAGAATCCCCAACTAGTGGAAATACTTTGTCTACCTTGTCTTTTCCTGTTAATATCTTGAAGACTTTGAGCACCCCTTACATTTCTATATTCTGGAGAAAACAAGCCTAATGTGTATAATCACACCTTATAATTTAACCCCTGAAGTCCAGGTATCATTCCTGTAAACTTATATTGTATTCCCCACAAGGCCAATATATCCTTCCTAAATATGATGCCCAGATCTGTTCACAATACTGCAAGTGGGGTCTAACTAGGGGTTGTGATTGTACCTTTCTTATTCCTGAGTTCTACCCAAAGGGCATTGCTGGATGAGCTTTCTGAAATATCCTCCCTTGCTGCAGTTGTGACATTGTCTGCAGCTAGTAATGCATTTCCCCACCTCTCTATCACATCTAAATTCTGGAACTTTGAGCTATCAGTCCTGCATTCTCTCAGTCAAATTTCTGTCATGGCGACATTATCATGGTTCTCTACACTAATCCAGGCTCAAAACTCATCTGCCTTACTTCTTAGGTTAAAACTTCTGATTGCCAGTCCTGCAGTGTTCATTAGCCTAACTCTGCCTTTCTTCGCGTTATTTGACATAACCTCTACCTCTACTCAATAACTCCACATACTGATCTAATACTTTGGTTTACATCCTCCTGCCTCATTAGTTGAAACCCTCCTGAGTGGCATGGGCAAATATTCCTGCAGGATGTTAGTGCGCCTCCAGTTCACGTACAACCTGTCCTGCCCTGAGAGAGATGCAAGTGATCCAGATACCTGAAACCCTCCCTCCTACACCTGTCCTTTAGCCATGCATTGAAATGCACTGTCCTCTTCCTGGCCTCACTAATACGTAGCACAGAGAGTAATTCCAACATTACAACACTAAAGGTTCTGCTTTTCAACTTCCTACCTGATGCTCTAAATTCTCTTTGCAGAATCTCATTTGTCTTCTTTCCATTGTTGTTCATTGTATAGGCCATGACATCAAGCTGCTCAACTTCCCCTTTCAACATCCTGGAGTCTCACTCATGGCCACAGATACACCTGTCTATGGCCCTGATTATCGAGTTTCCTATTATTACTGCTTACCTATACTTTTGACACTTTGTGCTGTACAGCAGAACCAATTGTGATGCCACTGATCTGGCTGCTGCTGTTGCATTGCCCTGAGATATCACACTCCCCAGCAATATCCAAAATGGTATGTCTGCTTGAGAGGGGAATAGCCACAGAGGACTCCTGTACTGCCTGCCTGCCTGCCCCTCCTAGCAGTCACTATTAATCTCGGTGACCACATCCCTGAAACCTTGTCTAGTAAGCTTTCTGCCTCATGTATGCTCCTCAGTGGGTTCAACTGCCACTCCAACTGACCCATACAGTTTGAGAGGAGCTGCAGGTGGGCACACTTCTTAGTTCCTGCAGACATAGCTATCAGGGATGATTTGACTTCTCCCTGATCTCCCATATCTCACAGGAAGAGCATACCACTCCTCCTATGAGATATGGGAGATCAGATTTCATAGTCCCTGCAAGGGATACAATAACCTTTGATTCCTTTCCAGAAAAGAGTCTAACTCTGCCTTAAAAGTATTCAACGACTCTACAACTACTACCACTTTGAGAGGGAAAGAATTCCAATGCTGCACAACTTGCTGTCAGGAAGATTTGTCCTCCTCTGAATCTGAAAAGGGTGACATCTAATTTTTAAAGAGAGTCACTTGGGTCGGGGCTCATCCACAATAGGAAGTGACATTTTGACATTGACCTTGATAAGGTTGTTCAGTATCTCATAATCTTTAATGAAATCCCCTCACTCTTCATAACTCCAGGAGAAACCAGTCCAGTCTGTCCAACCTATCCTCATAAAGAATCACCACTCATTCCAGGTATCAACCTCCTCTGAACTGCCAGTCAAGTAAATTTAAACTTTGCTACTTCTGAATGATATTTCATAAAATGAAATTGACTTTATTAAGTAAGGTTTTTTGCCGTTGGATCAAAGATTCCAGGATATGCCCACAAGAATTTCAAAGTTTGTGTTTTTAGGCACTGATAATTGTATCCCAATTAATTTTAATATAAGGATTTATATTCATAACTTATCTGTGCTTCTATTTATTTTTGCTGACTAGTTGCTGTACTTTGTGGAAAATGCGCATGATACCATTAAGTATTTTCACAGTCTTCTGGAAAGGAATGGCAAACTTCTAATAATACAGACTGCAGGTAAGTTATTGTCCAGTGTTTCTGATAAACTGGTACTGTTATTCTATGCAGCCTTTTACCTGAGCAATCTGAAAGTGTACGGAGAAGATAACTAAATTCATATGTATTCTATTGATCAACTTCTTGGCATTCCTGAGAGTTGATTCTCTGAATTGGCCAAATGTCTGGCTTGTAATGCTGGGTGATTTCATAGAACATAGAACATAGAACATAGAAGAATACAGCGCAGTACAGGCCCTTGGGCCCTCGATGTTGCGCCGATCCAAGCCCACCTAAACTACACTAACCCACTATCCTCCATATACCTATCCAATGCCCTCTTAAATGCCCATAAAGAGGGAGAGTCCACCACTGTTACTGGCAGGGCATTCCATGAACTAACGACTCGCTGAGTGAAGAACCTACCCCTAACATCAGTCCTATATCTACCCCCCCTTAATTTAAAGCTATGCCCCCTTGTAATACCCGACTCAATACGCGGGAAAAGGTTCATACTGTCGACCCTATCTAACCCCCTAATCATCTTGTACACCTCAATCAAGTCACCCCTAAACCTTCTTTTCTCTAGTGAAAACAGCACTAGAGAAAAGTGCAACACAAGTTCAATTTCCATACCAGCAGAGGTTACCATGAAGGACCCTCTTGTCAGAGGTGTGGTAACCCTTAGGTTAAACCATTTCATGTGAGAGCAGTCCTTTGGGACTACAGCAACTTTCCCTTCTTGCAACAAACAAGAAGACTAAACGAAGTGAAAAATTGTGTAGTAGATAAATAATTGACTAGATGACAGAAAGAAGTGGATAGCTGTCAATGCTGTGCATTGGAAGTGACTAATTATAATTAGTGAATCATAAGTTGGCCCTAATGGCTCGACTTACTGATATTTCTGTTTCTAGGTTCTGCTTCTGTCTAAAGGTTCGAAAGGCACTCCATTTGTAGGTGGTGCTGAAGTTTAAAATTGCTATCGTAATTCAATACGAATGGGCAGTGCCAAGTATTGCATGCAAGGCCATTTCAACTGTTGCTCAACTACTTGCTCCACCCTTTCCCGAATTTGCCACAGTAATCTCTCACACTCTGATTGGAGGATAATGTCCTTTATCGTTACAGAGACATCCACAGCATTAGGAAACACTTGTCTTCACTAACTCATCATTTCCAGCATCAAATATCATTCTGTTCACTTTACACTGCCAAACTAATGATTTAATGTCAAATTGCTTCACAAAGGTCAAGTGGAACCAGAATATTAACTTAATTTTGTTTTTCTTGGAATATTGTGTACAAATTTGTGTTGATCTAATATTGAATGGCGATAAGTAACAATACAAAAAAGTGCGGCATAATTAATTCATGTGGTGATGGTGATGAAGATTTATGGTTGGGAGAAAAAAAGGTCAGAAGTTTGGCCTTATTTCATTGGAGGAGAGAAAAGACTACCTGGCAGAAGTCTGCAATGGTTTAATGGCTAACTAGTGGGAAATTTGTTCCCTGGTGAGGTGATAACAAGCAACCACCTTTTAAAGAAATTCAGTGATGTGATGTGGACATTGTTGGCTAGGCAGTTTTTATTGCCTGACCTTAGTTGTCCTTCTTGAACTGGTGCAGTCCACCTGCTATGAGTTGACTCACAATGCCCTGGCTGATGGAATTCCAGGATTTTGAATGAGTGACAGTGAAGGAATGGTGATATATATCCAAGTCAGGATGGGGGGTATCTTGGAGGGGAACTTGAAGGTGGTGATGTTCCCATTTATCTTTCCTCTTGTTCTTCTAGTTGGAAGTGGTCATGGGTTTGGAAGGTGCTGAGGCTCTTTGGTGAATTTCTGCTCTGCATCTTATGGATAGTGCACCTTCTACTACTGATCATCAATGGTGGAGGGATGGATGCTTGTGGGTATGGTGCCAGTCAAGTGAGCTGTTTTGTTCTGAATGGTACCAAGCTTCTTGAGTGTTATAGAAACATAGAGTTATATAAAGGTACAGACCCTTCAGTCCAACCCATCCATGCTGAACAGATATTCCAACCCAATCTAGTCCCACCTGCAGCACCAGGCCCATATCCCTCCAAACCCTTCCTATTCATATACCCATCCAACTGCCTTTTAAATGTTGCAATTTACCAGCCTCCACCACTTCCTCTGGCAGTTCATTCCATACACGTACCACCCTCTGCATGAAAAAGTTGCCCCTTAGGTCTCTTTTATATCTTTCTCATCTCACCCTAAACCTATGCCCTCTAGTTCTAGACTCCCCCACCCCAGGAAAAAGACTTTGTCTATTTATCCTATCCATGCCCCTCATGATTTTGTAAACCTCTATAAGGTCACCCCTCAGCCTCCGACCCTCCGGGAAAAACAGCCCCAGCCTGTTCAGCCTCTCCCGATAGCTCAAATTCTCCAACCCTGGCAACATCCTTGTAAATCTTTTCTGAACCCTTTCAAGTTTCACAACATCTTTCCAATAGGAAGGAGACCAGAATTGCATGCAATATTCCAACAGTGGCCTAACCAATGTCCTGTATAGCCGCAACATGACCTCCCAACTCCTGTACTCAATACTCTGACTAATAAAGGAAAGCATACCAAACGCCGCCTTCACTATCCTATCTACCTGCGACTCTACTTTCAAGGAGCTATGAACCTGCACTCCAAGGTCTCTTTGTTCAGCTAGGACCTTACCATTCAGTGTATAAGTCCTGTTAAGCTTTGCTTTCCCAAAATGCAGCACCTTGCATTTATCTAAATTAAACTCCATCTGCCACTTTCAGCCCATTGGCCCATCTGGTCAAGATCCTATTATAATCTGAGATAACCCTCTTCACTGTCTACTACACTTTCAATTTTGGTGTCATCTGCAAACTTACTAACAATACCTCTTATGCTCACATCCAAATGATTTATATAAATGATTGACATCAACATCTCTTGTCATCCAGGGTTCCCTACCCTGCCAACCTTTCCCCTCACCCTCACAGAGACATATAGACCTTGAACTCTAGCTATCACACTTTTAAAAGCCTCCCACTTGCCAGAGATCCCTTTGCCTGTTAACAAGCTACTCCAATTAATCCCTGAAAGCTCCTATCTAATTCCATCAAAATTTGCCTTGCCCCAATTTAGCACTTGAACCTGTGGATTAGCTTTGTCACTCTCCATAACTATTTTAAAATTGGCACAACTATGTGTAATATTCTATGTTCTATAATCTATATATGGTCCCAAAGTGCTTCCCCACCGTCACCTCAGTCACTTGTCCAAGAGTAGGTCGAGTTTTGCCCCTTCCTGAATACAACTCTCTATATACTGCTTAAGGAAACTTTCCAGAGCACACTTAACAAATTCCACCCGATCTAAGTCCTTAACTATGGTAGTCCCAGTCTGTGGTAGGAAAATTAAAATCCCCGACTATGAAAACCCTATTACTGCAAGTCTCCCAATTTCCCTGCATATTTGTTGCTCTCTTTGAACCATTCATCACAATCATGGCTGATCATCCAACTAATTCTGCTTTCTCTCCATAAGCTTTGATCCCATTCACCCCAAGTGCTATATCTAGCCACTTCATGAATACATCCAATGTTTTGGCATCAACTACTTCCTGTGGTAATGAATTCCACAGCCTCAACATTCTTTAGGTGAAGGAATGTCTCCTCATCTCCATCCTAAATGATCCACCTTGAATCGTCAGACTGTGATCCCTGGTTCTGGATGCATCCACCACCAGAAACATCCTCCCCATATTTGAACTAAGGATGTAATGAGGTCAGGAGCTAAGTGGCCCTGGTGGAACCCAAACTGGGTGTCACTGAGCAGATTATTGCTGAGCACATGCTGCTTATAGCACTATTGATGAGACATTTTACTGATGATCAAGAGAAGACTGATTGGCCAGTAATTAGCTGATTTTGATTTGTCCTGCCTCTTATGTACAGGACATACCTGGGTAATTTCCAATATTGTCCTGTAGATGCCTGCACTGTAGCTGTACTGCAACAGATGTCTGGGGAGGCGGCAAGTTCTGGAGCACAAGTCTTCCACTCTGTGCCAAAATGTTGTCACAGCCCATAGCCTTTGCAGTAGCCAGTATCTCCAACCACTTGTTCACAGGCAGTGAAACAAATTGGCTGAAGATTGGTATGTGTTATGTTGGGGACCTTTGGAGGACGCCAGGATGGACCACCAACTCAGCACTTCTGGCTAAAGATTGCTGCAAAAGCTTCAGTCTTATCTTTTGCATTGATCTGCTGGGCTCTTCCATCATTGAGGATGGGGATATTTGTGGTTCCTCCTCCTCCTGTGAGTTGTTTAATTGTCCACCACCATTCACAACTGGATGTGGCAGGACTGCAGAGCTTAGATCTGATCAGTTAGTTGCAGGATCGCTTCAACTTGTCTATCATTTGCTGCTTATGCAGTTTGGAATGCAAGTAGTCTTGTTTGTTGGCTTCATCAGATTAACACCTCATCTGCAGATATGCCTGGTGCTGCTCCTGTCATTACCCCCCTGCACTCTCCATTGAATCAGAATTGATCTCCTGGCTTGATGGTAATGGTTGAATGGAGAATATGCTGGATCATGAGGTTACAGATTGTGCTAGAATGCAATTCTGTTGCTGATGGTCCACAGTGCCTCATGGATGCCCAGTCTTGAGTTGTCAAATCTGTTACAAATCTGTCCCATTAAGCACGGTAATAGTGCCACACAACAAAATGGAGTTTATTCTCAATGTGAATGTGGAAGTTCATCTCCACAATGACTGTGCGTTGGTCACTCTCCATGATACTGTCATGGACAGTTGTATCTGCAGCTGGTGGATTGGAAAGGATAGTGTCCAGAATGTTTCTCCCTCATTACGTGCTGCAGACCCAGTCTAGTGGCTCCATTAGTGGTACTGCTCCGGTGCTACTCTGTGGTAGACATTGAAATCCTACACCCAGAGTAGATTTTGTGCCCTTGCCATCCTCTGTATGTCTTCTAAGTATTGTTCAACATGGAGGAGGACCAGTTCATCAGCTGAGGGAGGATGGTATGTACTAATCAGTAGGAGGTTTCCTTGCCTATGTTTAACCTGAAGCCATGAGACTTCTTGGTGTCCAGAGTTAATGTTGAGGACTCCGAGAACAAATCCCTTTCAACTGACAGTGTAGCCACCTCTGCTGGGTCTGTTCTGCCAGTGGGACAGGACATATCCAGGGATGGTGATGGTGGTATCTGGGACATTATCTGTAAGTATGACTATATCAGGCTGTTTTTTGCTAATCTGTGAGACAGCTCTCCCAAATTTGGCACTAGCCCCGAGATGTTAGTGAGAATGACTTTACAGAGTCAACAGGGTTGTTCCTGCCATTGTCCTTTCTGATGCCAAGGACAAAGGAGTAACTAAGGAGAAAATAGGCCCGTTAAAGATTAGTGATACCACCTATGTGCGGAGTCGCAGGAGATGGGGAGATACTAAATGAGTAGTTTGTATCAGTGTTTTGGAGAAGGACATAGTAGCTGGTGAACTTGGGGAAATAAACAGCGACATCTTGAAATATGTCCATATTACAAAGGAGGATGTACTGGATGTCTTAAAATACATAAAGGAGGGTAAATTCCCAGAACCTGATCAGGTGGACCCTAGAACTGTGAGGGAAGCTAAGAAAGTCATTGTGGTGCCTCTAGCTGAGATATTTGTATCATTGATAGACATAGGTGAGGTGCCAGGAGACTGGAGGTTGGCCAATGTAGTGTCACTATTTAAGAAAGGTGGTAAGGAAAAGCTAGGGATAATAGAATTGTGAGCCTGACATCGGTGGCAGGCAAGTTATTGGAGGGAATCTTGAGGGACAAGATTTACATGTACTTGGAAAGGCAAGGACTGATTAGGGATAGTTAACGTGACTTTGTACGTGGGAAATCATGTCTCACAAACTTGATTGATTTTCTTAAAGATGTAACGAAGTGGATTGATAAGGGCAGAGCAGTGGACGTGATCTATATGGATTTCAGTAATGCTTTTGACAAGGCTCCACATGTTAGACGGGTTAGCAAGGTTAGATCACATGGAACACAGTGAGAACTCGCCATTTGGATTCAGAACTGTCTGGAAGGTTGGAGACAAAAGGTGGTGGTAGAGGGTTGCTTTTCAGACTGAAGGCCTGTAGACAGTGGTGTGCCACAAGGATTGGTGCTGGGTCCACTGCTTTTCGGTGTTTCTATAAATAATTTGGAAGTGAACATAGGAGGTACGATTAGTAAGTTTGCAGATGACACCAAAATTGGAGGTGTAGTGGACAGCAAAGAAGGTTTCCTCAGATCTTGATAAGATGGGCCAATAGGCCGAGGAGTTGCAAATGAAATTTAATTTAGATAATTGTGAGGTGCTGCATTTTGGAAAAGCAATTCTTAGCAAGACTTATATACTTAATGATAAGGTCCTGGGGACTGTTGCTGAACAAAGAGACCTTGGAGGACAGCTTCCTAGTTCCTTGACAGTGGAGTCACAAGTTGACAGGATAATAAAGAAGGTGTTTGGTCTGCTTGCCTTTATTGGTCAGTGAATATAGGGATTGGGAGGTCATGTTGCAGCTATCCAGGGCATTGGTTAGGCTACCTTTGGAGTACTGCATTCAATTCTGGCCTCCCTTCTGTAAGAAGGACGTTGTGAAACTTGAAAGGGTGCAGAAAAGATTTAATAAGGATGTTGGCAGGTTTGGAGAGTTTGAGCTTGAGGGAGAGGCTGAATAGACTAGAACTGCTTTCCCTGGAGCATTGGAGGCAGTGGGGTGACCTTATAGGGGTTAATAAAATCATGAGGAGCATGGAAAGGGTCACTAAGTCTTTTCCACAGTGTGGGGGAGTCAAAAACAAGGGGGCATAGATTTACATTCAGAGGGAAAAGATTTAAAAGGGAGTAAGGGGCAACATTTTCATGCAGAGGGTGGTGCATGTATGGAATGAGCTGCCAGAGGAAGTGGTGGAGGCTGGTACAATTGCAACATTTAAAAGGCATCTGAATGGGTATATGAGTAGAAACAGTTCAGATGTATATTGGTCAAATGCTGGCAAATGGGACTAATTTAATTTTGGATATCTGGTCATCATGGATGAGTTGGACTGAAGGGTCTGTTTTTATGCTGTACAGCTCTATGACTCGTTAACTGCAAGCTAGGACTGTTTTCCTTAAAAAGAGAAACTTGAAATGAGGTCCGATAAAGGTATTCTAAATCATGATGGATCTGGACTGAGTAGATAAGACAAAATATTCTCACATCCGAAAAGATCAGCATTGAATTGGCAAAAGAATCAGAAGTTAAATGAGAAAAGAAGCCTTTTTTGTACAGTGCGTGGTTAAGGTCTAGAATGTACTACCTTAGGACATGTGGACACTTATTCAAATAAAGCACATAAAAGGGAATTAAACTATTATTTCAAAATTAACAGTGTTCTGGGTTATGAGGAGAGGGCAGAAGAATTGCAATAAGTGAAGTTGGAGAGCCAGTGCAGACACAAAGGACCAAATAATTTCTTCCGTACTCTATTTCTGTGATATTAAAGAAAATATTACAGAAGTATAAAGGCTAGAAAAATTGTTTCAGGTCTCAAGAAACTGTCACTGAAGTGAAGTCAGCAGATACTTTTAGCAGAGTTAAATGTCTAAAAATGTGGAGAGTATGAAAATATATGGGAAACAATTCAGAATTATATTAAAAACAGAAAGAACTGCAGATGCTGTGAATCAGAAACAAAAGTTGCTGAAAGGCTCAACAAGTCTGACAGCATCTGTGAAGAGAAATCAAAGCTAATGTTTCAGGTCTGGTGACCCTTCCTATGATTATATTAGATGTAGGAGGGAACATTTGATGGACTGAATGGCCTATTTTCAGTGCTACAATTTACTATGATTCTCCAATATTTGGTATTGGTGAAATGACAAAAAAAACTGTTGCTTTTTAATCCAGCATTTCACACTTAATGATATTCAAACAATACATGATTTTCTGTAATTTCCTCATGCGTTCTTGTTATTCGATGCATATTTGCACTAAATCGCTTTGCTTAATATCCCAAATAAATTTTACAACAGGTTATTTTCTTTCTGAAAAATAATGAATAATTTGTAAATATCATCAACATTTTTCCCAAAAGAAATCTACATCAGATACATTTCAATTTTGTTTTACATGTCAAATTTTACTGCTAACAGATGATAGCGGATGGAGTTCACTTTGGACGAAATTTGGATCTCGTTTTCCTACAAGCATTTCTCTTGATGTGCAAAACATGCTTGCTGAAATGAAAATGAAGTATCAGGTTTATGAGCATTCCTCTGACTTTGACATCACAGAGTGTTTCATTGAAGGAAATGAAAATGGGGACTGTCTGTTGGATTTCCTCACAGATTCAGCAGATTTCAGGAAAACCGCCCCTGAGGATCTCAAATCTGAAGTTCTTCAACACCTACATCAACCTTCATGTTCAAGAGAGGAAAACAAGAAAATTCTGTTTAGCAATAATTTGAAATTCATAGTAATTGACTATTGATCGTATATCTTTCAGCACGTCGTTTCCAGTTAACTTCACTCAGAATTTCTTTAATCTACATTTTCTTGCTGCCGTATTAGTTATGCTAAGTAATTATTCTTGCATTAATGTTTTAAATTCATACAATATGTTTCTTTAAAATTATTAGAACAATTTTTCAGCAAATGAGAAACAAAAATTCCTGCATTATTGAAAAGAGCTTTTAAAATATTATCTGAACACTGAGTTATTTTGATACATCTTAAAGTTCATGACTGCAATTTCTTCTGGTCTCTATAAATGAATCTCCTGGCAGAAATCTCCTTTTGATTGATGTAAACACTTGTATGTTACAGGGTTGCCTGTTGCACCAGAAAAAAATCTGTAGCTTTCATTTAACTTAGAAATCTAGAGATAGAAAATGGAAACAGGAGTAGGCCATTTATCCCCTCATGCTCACTCTATCATGCAACATGATCATGATTGATCCTTCATCTCAATGCCACAATCCTGCTGACTTCCTATACCTGGGGACCCTGCCAACAACTGGATACTTTTCTCTTTCCTTCTTAAACATGTTCAATGACTTGTACTCCACAGGCTTCTTTGGTAAAAAATTCCACAGATTCACCTCTCAGAGGAAAAATCTTGCCTTACCTCTGCCCAAAATGGCTTCTCCGAAAGTCATGATCGTTTTTCTGTACAGAGCACCTCGACTATTATCAATACCATGCCCGGCAAGAGGCCTCAATATCTTGCATCCAGCCTGTTAAGACCTCTTAGAAATGTATGCGCTTTAATGAGTCTTCATTGAAATTGAGATTATTTCTGTGGGCTTTCTGCTTGTTACTAAATACATTTAAATTTAAAGGCTTATCTGCTTAGTGTTAAAAATCACGCAATACCAGGTTATAGTCCAACAGGTTTAATTGGAAGCACTAGTTTTCGGAGCACTGCTCCTTCACCAAGTTGTTGTAGAGTAAATGATGAAGGAGCAGTGCTCCAAAAGCTAGTGCTTCCAAATAAACCTATTGGACTATAACCGGGTGTTGTGTGATTTTTTAACTTTGTACACCCCAGTCCAAAACCGACACCTCCATATCATATCAGCTCAGTGATATTTCTTTTCATATTTCTTTTGCAAAGACCAAGAACTAAACAATATATCACTATAGATTAAGTTTGCACACTTTTCATTGATTCTTTTCTATCTTTATGTTATTCATTCTTATGACTCTAATGGGAAGAGTGTACTGAAAATCAAGCCTAACTACTCCAGGAGCCATATAAAAAAGAATAAATGCTTATTCAATAATCAAAAATGGTGAATTTGTTTTTCTTTATTACTATAACTAAAACAAAAGTGTATTTCCCCAAGTTTCTCAATAAACTCAAACAAGTGACAGAGTGATTATCAATTTGTTTTATTGGTTCATGGAATGTGAGACATCCATGGCTCAATTGCCATTAAACCACATTTCTGCATATGGGGTGTCACTTGTAGGCCAGAAGAGGGAAGGCTGGTAAATGTTTCCTCCCTAAATGATATTGATGAATGAGGGTTTTTCTTTTATGAAAATTGACAGTGGCAATATAGTTGACATTAAGAAAGTTTTTTTTAAAATTCAGTCTTATGAAATTCAAATTTCATTATCTGTCATGATACAATTTGAACTCATATGTTTCATATATTAACCTATGTTTTTGGATAACCAGTACATTGACATTGCCGCTACACCACCATCACCACACAAATTATATAATATACCCCTTATTCCAACCTTTATTCCAAACACATTCATATAAAGGTGGACAAAATCATATACAACTCTCCAGAGCCATTATGGATGAAGAAAAAAAGAGTCACTGTACGTAAAGGAGCAAATTCAGACAAAAAACAAAATGATTGACTCGTCATAATTCCTCTGACATGAATTTCCATTGATGGGATCCGAATGCTAACAGTTCCACAATAATGGAAAATCTTCAGATTCAGCTGAGTTTGCGTTAGGAGTCTGGATATTTGAAATGTATACTGCTTTCAATCCCAAGTTATTTTCTTTTACCGCCTGGGACAAGGAGACAGTCCACACTGCATCCTTACAAACCCATACCAAAAAAAAACCTCATGCCACGGTAGTTGCTCGGCAACAGCAGTATGGCTCCATTAGGATTTTCTGGGTATACTATTTCAATAATTAACACAATAAAACTCTCCCCTTAGGTTTCTTTCAAAGATTTGCTGGACTTTACCTTTGAAAGTCAATTTGTTTCCACAACTAACAAGTAGACTGGAGTACACTCCCAATGAACTGCCACACTTTAAGAAGGGCTCACTGCCATCTCCTGGGTGACAGTTAGGGATGAGTAATAAATGTTGGCCTAACCAATAACACTCACATCCTGTAAAAGAAAATTTACTCTAACTCCAGCTGTTGGAAGCACTACTCGTTGGGCTAGCTTACATCCTCATGGTGAATAGGAAGATTATTTTATTTACCATAATGATACTGAGGATTTGTTCTGCAGCAAGTGAAGCATGAAACTTGCTCTTGTCACTAACTGTGCAATAATTGGATTAATATCAGAAGCATACATAATGATGCTGAAGATGAAGTAACAATAATTTCAGCACCGATGGAGTGGGATCCAGAAGACAGCATAAGCTGTGAGAAGTTGGAATGCATCTTTAGTTGTTATTACTACCAGGAATAGGAAGACAAACCAAATCAGCCTTAATATCACTAGATCCACGACGTCATGAAATTAAAATATTCAATGACCCTCAAAACTGCCCATTTGTTTACAAATAACAGATCTTGGAAAGCAAGTTTATAACAAAAAAAAATAACAATTTATTATTAAAACTGTAACTTTTGCAGGATAAAGCTAAACGATAACATAATCTAATTAATATCTATGATGCAAACCCAATTTTCTTTGATCATATCCACCCACTTACACATAAACAGATAGATGGACAAACTTGAGGGAAAACATAAAAAGAAAAGAATTGTAACATGTCTTTTCAATCAAACTGTATCAAATGGATGCCAAGCCTTCATGCAGTCCTTGGATACTGAGCTGTTCATTGGCATGTATACTTTCAGAAGTATTTACTTATTGTTTTACAGACTGGGATTCTTTCCACAGACATTCAATAATTCTTTAACTGGATAGAGAGTAAAACAGAACAGCCAATCCAGAAGCTTCTAAACTGACTCTGCACCTGCCAAAAAACAGTCAGAATTGTTATTACTTTATTAAAATCAATATCCTCTGTGGTTGGCTGGTTAGCTTCAGTCTTCCCTTGAACCGTCAACTCAGGATCAAATCGGCTTCAGCCTTGAGCAAAGCAATACTTGTTTGACAAAATATCTATGGAGATTCTCAGAGTGGTAATTATCTTCCAAGCCAGTCATCAACAGCAGACTATGGGTTCATTTTCTTCTCTTTAAAAGCAAGGAACTCTTCAAAATTCAATTCCTAGTTCTACCAAAACAAAAATTGAGAAAAGTAAAGGAAAAACAGTGAGGGTGCATATCTTGTAAAGAAAGATCTCTTGCATGGAAAAGCACAATTTCAATAATTATGCGTTGGAGACTAAAGGGCACTGACAAACCTTATACCACACCCTAACAAGATGGCATTGGAAAAGGGAAAAAGAAGATTCAATTATAGCAAATGAAGAGCCCAATGAGATTAACAGGGGAAACACAAAATATCTGAAATCCCACCAAGATGCTGCAGGATCCCAGGTGCAGCAGAAGCAAGTTGGAACACAGAACTGAAGAATAGACACAAGTGAGGAAGGCTTGAAGCTATGTGCAGTGATGAAGTGACAAAGAGGCAGGAACACTTCCAGGGTATAGAAGAAACATGGAATCCACACTACCACATCCATAATCTATCCAGCCATTGAAAGTCTGCAACCTATTTCAGAAATTGGATACTTGGTAGAAAATATTCACGAGGTAGAGAGCTACTTCAGGCATGAATAAGAAAGACCAGGTCAGTACATTATCTTATGTGGAGGTCACAACGATGGTATGATAGAGCATTTGTTACGCTATAGCTTTGAATGAAGAGTTCAAATGAGCATTCAATTCATATTTTAATATTCTGCAAAGTTTAATTATCAGATGGTCAAAGTTCAATAGAATAAAAACAAAACAGCTGAAGGCATAGGTTTGTTTATTGATGATCTCTACAGATTGGGAGAGAATTGAGCTTATAAAAGTTGGAAAGAATAATTGATTTGTGACTGGTTTTATTTCAGGACTGTATATGAAACATAATTGGACCTCTTACAAGCTGGGGACAGTCCATCATGAACTTCTTCTTCTTTTCCATCAAGGCTGTTGGGGATGGTTTCGTTCATGTATACTGAAAAACAATCCTTCATTGTCGTTATTGTTTGTGATTCATGATAGTTTGAAGTCAACAATTTTCGTTTTATCAAAGACACAATTATTCAATACCTCCTGAGGCTTTATTCCCACTCAAGGGCTCCGGGACATTGTACTGTTAGGCAATATGTCATAATTTGCAAAAGATGAATTTCAAACTTGTGCAAATGACTATGATTTCATTCATATTACCTGTTCACCTTTCTATTCTCAAGTAAATACAGTGGATGATGGAGGGATACCTGGTTATCAGTGCAATTGTTCAGTGGTTCATACTGCTGCCTCACAGCACCAGGGACCCAGGTTTGATTCCAGTCTCAGGAAACTGGCTGTGTGAAGTTTGCATTTTCTCTCCATGTCTGCATGGATTTCCTTCAGGTGCTCCAGTTTCTTCATGCGGTCCATGCTAAAATACCAGGGAAGTGGTTTCCAGGGATGTGCAAACTAGGTGGGTTAGCCTTGGGAATAGCAGGGTTACAGGTATGGGGAGTGAGTCTGGGTGGGTTGCCTATTGGAGGGATGTCAGGGACTAAATTGTGTTAAGTGTAGGGGAATGGGTCTGGGTGGGTTGCTCTTTGGATGGTCGGTGTGGTCTTGTTGGCCCAAAGGGCTGAATATCCTGTTTCTACACTGTAGGGATTGTGGAAAAAAATTGAAACTTTGTTGAAGGAAAGCTAACACCTCAGTTTTAATTTGTTGAGTTAGAATAGGTTACCACCAGCAAAGTTACTCATGGGTGGGAGTTTGAGAGCACAAGCTCCATCTCTGTCATACACATTAAAACCTAACATGAATAACCGTGAGAGAGTAAAACAGGGAGAGGAAAAGAAATGTGACAACCATGCTCAAATTCAAAAACAGGTACAGAGCATGAAAGTTACAAAAGTTGAAGCCCAGCAAGAGAGTATGGCTTAGGTACAAACACAGAAGATACAATTTTTGAAAAAGAAAACAACTGAGCTTGCATATGATTGAAACAAATAGTATCATAAAAAGGAAACAGTAATGTTTAAAAGCTGTAAACAGAAGGCCAATGGAAACTTAGATTTACTAAACAGAAGAAATTTCTGCAATAATCTCTATAAGCATCAAGGACTAGAACACTCAAACAAAGAGATAAGACAATCAAGGATATGCTCAACATCAAGAGAGATGCAAAATCACAAGAGGGTGACTAAGATAGATAGGATGTTAAGAGGGTGGCATGGTGGCTCAGTAATTAGCACTGCTGCCTCACAGCACCAGGGTCCCAGGTTCAATTCTAGCCTCGGGTAACTGTGTGGAGTTTGCACGTTCTCCCTGGGTCTGCGTGGGTTTCCTCTGGGTGCTCTGGTTTCCTCCCACAATCCAAAGATGTGTAGGTCAGGTGAATTGGCCATACTAAATTGTGTTAAGTGTAGGGGAATGGGTCTGGGTGGGTTGCTCTTTGGATGATCGGTGTGGTCTTGTTGGGCCAAAGGGCCTGTTTCCACACTAGAGGGAATCTAATCTAATCATACACCAAGATAGTGATAAAGACTTGAGAGGGCTGGGTAAGGAGGTTGACATCAAAAGCACAAAGGAAGATGATGTAACAATGCTGTCGGAGTCACACAAGTAGAGGAATATGGAATTGAGCAGAAAATTTGCCTTTTCTTGAAAAAATGAATTCTTGTACAAAAGACCATTGGGCCCAACAGCATATTTTCAGAGAATAAAGACTCCAAAGTATCTGACTACATTAAAAAAATATTTGTTAATGATGATCTTATTTGTGCGAACAGAAATGTTTCTTTTTGGAGTAGAGAAGGTGCCAACACGCCTGACAAGGAGAAACCAGGGAAAAGTCAGCATCTGTAGATATACAGGCAGATGGATTGACAGCAAATTTCCTTGATAATATATTTTCAACTCCTTCATATTTTAATGTTGAATATGTTTTCTTCTCGGTAATTGATGCAGTATTGTTTACGGAATACGTATCAGCTCCCGTTGAAAACAATATGCAAAGAAATGGTTTCCTTGAAAACTGTGTTTAATGAAATGTGTTTAAGGGTATACCCATGTTAATAATTCAAATTAGAACTTACTAAGTGCATCCTAGAACTATGTGAGAAGCTAGGGAAATGATTGCTGGGCCGCTTGCTGAGATATTTGTTTCATCAATAGCAAAGGGTGAGGTGCCGAAAAACTGAAGGGTGGCTAAATTTGGTGCCATTATTTAAGATAGGTCATACAGAAAAGCCAGGGAACTACAGATAGGTGAGCTTGACTTCAGTGATGGGTAATAATTATAGGGGATTCTGAGGGACAGGGTTTACAGACTCATGCTAGCTAGCCATGACTTTGTGCATGGGAAGTCATGTCTTACTAACTTTATTACATTTTTTGGAGAAGTGACAATGAAGATTGATTAAGGCAGACATTTGACAAGGTTCCACATGGCAGACAGATTAGCAAGGTTAGATCATATGGAATCCAGGGAGAGTTAGCTATTTGAATATAACATTGCTTAAAGGTAGAAGGTAGAGGGTGGTGGTGGAAAGTTTCTTTTTTAGACTGGAAGCATGTGAAGAGTTGGATGCCACAAAGATCAGTGCTGTGTTCACTGCCTTTTGTCATTTCTAAAATTTATTTGGATGTGAATGTAGGAGGAATGGCTAGTAAGTTTGCAGATGATAACAAAATTGGTGGTGTAATGGACAGTGAAGAATATATCAGGGTAAAATGAGGACCCCTATACAATGTACAATGAGGATACAACTGAGTACAATGGGACCTTGATCAGATGGGTCAATGGGTCGATGAGTGGCAGATGGAGTTTCATTTAGTAAGTGTGAGGTGTTGCATTTCGGTAAAGCAAATCAAGGCAGAACGTATACAGTCAATGACAGTGTCTTGGGAGTATTGCCAAGCAAAGAGACCTTGAGTCCAAATTCATAGTTCCTTGAAGGTGGAGTCGCACGTCGACAGGATGGTGAAGAAGTCATTTGGTACACTTGCCTTTATTAGTCAGTGCACTGAGTATAGGAGTTGGGATGTCATGTTGTCGCTGTACATAACATTGGTTAAGCCACTTTTTCAATACTGTCTCCCTGCTATGGGAAAGATGTTACAAAATTTGAAAGGATGCAGAAAAGATTTACAAGGATGCTTCTGCAGTTGGAGGGTTTGAGCTGTAGGAAGAGCTGTATAGGGAAGGTCTATTTTACCGGAGCATCAGAGGCTGAGAGGTTACCTTATAGAGATTTATAAAATCGTGAAGGGCATACACTGGGAGAATACCCAAAGGTCTTTTCCCCAGGGTAGTGGAAACTAAAACTGGAAGGCATCAGATTATAGTGAAAGGGTAAAGATTTTAAAGGAACCTAAGGGGCACCTTTTTCACACAGAGGATGGTGTTTATATGGAATGAGCTGCCAGAGGAAATAGTAGAGGCTGGTACAATAACAACATTTAAAAGGCATCTGGATGGGTACATAAATAGGAAAGGTTTGCAAGAATATGGGTCAAATGCTGGAAAGTGGGACTAGATTAATTTAGGATCTCTGGTCGGCATAGAAGAGTCTGTTTGTGTTGTACGATTTCATGACTCTACTGCTTTTTTCTGTGTTATACAGATGCTTGCGTGCTAAAAGCTTTTCTTTTCTCCTGAACATCTGAAAGACTCCAAGGCACTGAATGTAAAGTATAGGATGTGGAGACTATAATACTTTACAATTATCTAACCAACTGATTAAGAACATGAAAATTGAGCTGCCAGAGGAAGTAATGGAGGCTGGTACAACTGCAACATTTAAAAGGCATCTCGATAGGTACATGAATAGGAAGGGTTTAGAGGATTATGGGCCAAGTGCTGGCAAATGGGACTAGATTAATGTAGGATATCTGGCTGGCACGGACGAGTTGGACCGAAGGGTTTGTTTCCATTGCTGTACATTTCTATGACTCTAAAATGCATAACTAAATGTTAGATGATTGAATGATAAAACTTAATGCTGAATGCTCTTTACTGTGAATAGCAGAAAATCTGAATCTCAACAGCACTGACGTGTTCACTGAACCTGCATTAATGTAAAATGGCCAAATTGATTGTGAGCACACTTGTAGCTATTGCTGCAGTTGAAAGAGAGTGAGTAGTAGAAGAACAATGTCAAAATCAAACAATAATAATAAATAATTAAATTTGACTTTAGGTAAAGAATGCTGCTTATCCACCCATCAGTTGCCAGGACCCACAATCTCACCCCAAATTTGAGATGTAATCACCTGTTCAAGCAAGCAAAGGAATTTTGTTCTAGAGTCCATTTTTCACAATATAACAAAAGTCTACAATGCGTTGACTTATTGTAATGTATTCATTGTTCTACTTACATTGAAACAAATACATTTATGAGGTAATTGAAAAATACAATGAAAATTCATTTACCTGTTATAGATTTTGCAAGCTTTATAGTTCTTACAGTTCAGTGAAAATTGATTTGAAAGGTAAAGGAAGTTTACAGCAAAAGGTAAACAATTTGAAAAAACAACTGAAATCCTTTTAATTTAAATACAGTTTTCATAATCCTATTGAAGATGTACAGTAATGTATTCATGAAAAGAATAATGCAGAAGTGTTCTGAAACAAGTATAATTCAGCTAAAATGGCCATTAAAATACCAGATAAGGTTCAATCCAAACATTAAAACTTTTAAATTATAATGGTGGGTTAACCTTGAGCAAATCTCCAAAACCTGAATTTTTTCAAAAATTGAAAATCTATATGCACCATGTTTTCAGGTGAAAATGACATCTTTATATGAAGTCCCAACATAACCTTGATCTGTTTTTTGCAGTCTCCATGTGTGAGGCATCACAATCATTTTGATTGATCATAGAACCAATAGCTTCTACTAACCAATGTAATTATAAGAGGTAACAACTTTTAGCAACAATAAGTTAATCATTGTGAATTAATACCTTCTATGTTTTTGTTGTAAACTTTGTTCAAAAAGTTCATTATTTTTCATAAAGCTTTACCTGGACTTACATCCAATCCACTGCCTTAAACATTCATTCTCACTCCACTGCACTGGGGCAATATTTGTGGGTATATCTACCAAACCTCATAATTGATTGCAGCCGAAGAACAAGCTCAATTTATGCATCAGAACATAACCACTTGGAAGTAGAACTCCAAATCATGTGCCACATTATTTGGATTTATAAAACCGTTCCTTTAGTCAACACTTTACTTCAAAGATATATTACGCAATATGTATATTTAAGATCTAATGCAACTGAACATTACAAGAAAGAGATACCCACAAAGGATTCCTAAATCTGGAAGAATTTAATCCCAAATTAATTCTGCCAAGTACTTTTACAAGCTTGATTCCAAGGTAGAAATTGGTCCTCAGATGGTTCCTCAGATTCACAGGATCTGACAACATTGAGAAAATATTTTGTTAGAGGGTATTTTTTCAGATTACTCTTTGGATTATCCAATAGACAGGATATATTCCAAGGACATATGGATTGTATCATCAAAACTCTACCAGGATAATAGTATCACAGATGACATTGCAGTCTTTGGAAGAACTAAATATGAGCATGACACAAACTTTCATCAGAGTGAAAAAGTGTGGTGCTGGAAAAGCACAGCCAGTCAGGCAGTATCTGAGGAGCAGGAGAGTTGATATTTTGAGCATAAGCTCTTCATCAGGATGAAGAACTTATGTTCGAAATAGCGACTCTCATGCTCCATGGATGCGTCCTGACCAGCTTTGCTTTTCCAAACCAACGCTTTTTCACTCTGATTCCAGCATCTGCAGTCCTCACTTCCTCCAAACCTTCATCAGCCCCACCAATTTTCTGACAGCTCAAGCAAATTACTCCAACATTGAAAGAGAAATTATTGCTCTAATTTTTGGAATACAATACTTTCACACATACCCATGCTGCAAACATTTCATTCTTCACACATCTCTTCATGATCTTTATTTCTGATTGTGGACTAAATGCCAAAAGGAATGATGTTAAAACAAAAACTAAAGTTTGTGGAAGGAATTACTGTAATTTTAAAATAAGTTACTGGATTTATTGCGAGTTATGTTGATGCAATTACTTTGTGCAAGCTTTGAGGGATGAGAGAAAAGGAGAAAGTGAGGACTGCAGATGCTGGAGATCAGAGTCAAGAGTGTGCTGGAAAAGAGTCCTGCCCGAAACTCCTACTCCTCGGATGCTACCTGACCTGATATGCTTTCCAGCACCACACTTTCAACTCAAAATGAGAGATAAACCAAGAAGATCATAAGATAAAGAAGCAAGATTAAGCTATTCTGCCCATTGAGTCGGCTCCAACCGATCATGATCGATATGTTTCTCAATCCCATTCTCCTACCTTCTTCCTTTAACCCTTGATCTCTTTACTAATCAAGACCCCATCTGACTTAAATACAAACAATGGCTGGGTCTTCAAAGCCTTTTATAGCAATAAGTTCCATAGATTCACCACCCTCTGTCTGAAGAAATTCTTCATTATCTCAGTTGTAAAGACTTTCACTCAGACTGTGCTCTTAGGTGCTAGTCTGTTTTACTTGTAGAAACACCTTCTTAACATCTATTCAATCCAGACCTCTCAGTATTCTGTAAGCCTCAATAAGATCACCCCCCATCCTTCAACACCATCGAGTGTAGATCCAGAGTCCTCAAACACCCCTCATATGATTAGATTCCACACAGTGTGGAAACAGGCCATTTGACCCAACAAGTCTACACCGACCCTCCAAAGAGTAACCCACCCAGACCCATTTCCCTCTGACTAATGCACCTAACACGATGCACCGAATTCACCTGACCTGTGCATTTGTTTGGACTATGGGAAGAACCTGGAGCATCCAGAGGAAACCCGTGCAGACATGGGGAGAATATGCAAATTCCACACAGACAGTCGCCCAAGGTTGGATCAATTCTGGGTTCCTGGCGCTGTGAGGCAGCAATCCTAACTATTGAGCCACTGTACCATCCTTCATCTGACAAGCCTCATATGACAAGTCCTGGGATCATTCTTGTAAACCTCCTCTGAGGCCCCTCTAAGGCCAGCATATCCTTCCCTAGATACGAGGCCCAAAACTGCTTACAATATTCCAAATGCTTTCTGGTCAGATTCTTATATAATCTCAGCAATAAATCTATTCTCTTGTACATCTGCTCTCTTGAAATGAATGTTAACATTGCATTTGACTTCCTAATTGCTAATTGAACCTGCATGGTAACCTCAGAAGAATCCTGAACTAGGACTTCAGATTTCTGAAGGCTTTCCCCAATATGTTTTCCTTTAGGAGGACAACAAGCCTCGCCTACATCAAAGGAGTGGAGGTTGACAGGGTGGAGAGCATCAAGTTCCGAGTATGATAACTGACAACCTGTCCTGGACTTCCCATGCAGATGCGATGGTGAAGACGCACAACAATGCCTCTTCTTGATCAGACGGCGTGGGAAATTTGACATGTCCATTAGGACCTTCACCAACCATTACAGATGCACCATTGAAAATATACTGTCTGGGTGCATAACTGCTTGTTTCTGCACTGCACAGAACCAGAAGAACCTGCAGAAGGTTGTGTGCACAGCCCAGACCAACAAAGAAGCCAACCTTCCATCCATGGACTCCATCTACACTTCTCATTACCATGGAAAGGCTGGCAACAGCAACAAAGACCCCTCCCACTCCAGTAATGTTCTCCTCCAAATTCTTCTGTCAGGCGGAAGATACAGAAACTTGAACACATGGACCAACAGGTTCAAAAACATCTTCTTCCCTACCGTTACTAAACTGATGAATGGACTCTCTAACTTCAAATAATGTTGATCTTGTTAATATTCATTGTATTTTGCACACCTTCTGTGCTGTCTAAGCTGTATGCCTCACTCTGCCTAAGCACCCTGTGATCTGTAAGTCACTACTTACTATAATTTGCCTGTACTGCTCGTAAACAAAGCTTTTCATTGTACTTAAACACACGTGACTACAATAAATCAAATCAAATATCCATAATTTTTTATGTTTCTCTGTGAATGTCAGAGTGTGTATCTCTGTGCAGGGTTTTCAAAGAGTTAGACTTTCAACTAACCAAGCAATATTTTGATCATTCTTAATGTTGTTTACCTTTGGTGAAAACTTACATATTTGCAACAAAAAAGTAGCTTTTGTTAAATGCAGAAACCTGGTCAGTGTTTTTTTAAATCATATTCCATCGGGCAAGTAAATTGGGGACTTTATGCACATTGATTTAATTAACTTTTGTAGCAATCCTGGGAGTAATAAGGTTTGAAAGTCTACATACTTTCCTAATTGTGTCATAACACGATATCAGAGATTTGTCCAGGATTATTCTGAAACAGTGCCACAAGAATTTCGGTGTGGTATTAGTAAGTGATAAATTTAAAAAGCCCCAGGTTCTGTGCTGTAGATTAGAAATAGCACTGGAATTTATCAAGAACTTCCCGTAAACTTCCCGTTATTCCTGACAAATTGTTTTAGATTTATTTACTCTTGTCACTTGCTCCTATGTACCGTGAAAAGTGGATAGTGTCGCCACATTCCGGTGCCATATTGGATTACAAAATAGATGGCTGAATAAATTGTATAAATGGTAAAATACTGAATAAATTAATATTAAACTGTTATTACTAAAACTGAAAAAACTTCAAATGTTCACCTCTCTGTAGAATCCCACAGTGCAGAAGCAGGCCATTCAGCCCATCAAGTCCACAGTGACCATCCAAAGAGCATCCCACCCATACCCACCCTCTACCATAAATTCTGCATTCCCTATGGATGATCCACCTAACCTACTCATGCCTGGATATTAGGATATTACAGGGCTCATCCACCTAACTTGCACATTTTTGGACAGTAGGAGGAAACCAGAGCACCCAAAGGAAACCCATATAGACACAGAGATAATGTGTAAACTTTGCTTAGACAGTTGTTCAAGGGTAGAATTGAACCCAGGTCCCTGCTGTGAGGCAGCAGTGTGAACACTGAGCCACTTTGCTACCTTAAACTTTACCTTCTCTGCGCTTCCAGTCCTCGCTGTCCGACATCATCCACAGGGTTCTGGCAATGTGCTCCTTTTTTGCAGTCACTGGCCGTCACTTCCAATCTGCCGCCTCCAAGCTGAATCAACTTAAATTAAACTTATGATAACAGGTGAATTATGGCTTGATCAAACCTGCATTCCTGCCAACTACTGAAAACCTTTCACCCTTTATTTATCAAATATCCATCCACCTCTGCTTTAAAAAAGTTCGAGGACTTTGCTTCCCCAGGTTCCACAGAGACTCATGAAATTCTCGGAGAAAAATTAAAGACACTTAATCTTTATTTTAAATGGGTATCTCCCGACTTCTGAACGGTAACCCTAGGTCTAGAACTTCCCAAAACAGGAAACATCCTCTCCATACCGATCGTGTCCAGGTTCATCAGGACCTTATGAATTTCATGAAGTCACATCTTATTATTCTAAATTCCAACAGATAGAAGTCCAGTATGTCCACTCTTACCTCATACAACAACGCAATCTATCCATGTATTACTTTGTGAAACACTCTCTGAACTGTTTCCAATACATTAGCAGTACTGTACACAGTATCCCAGATATGGTCTTACCAGTGCCCTGGGTACCTAAAGCATAACTTTCTTATTTTTCAATTTATGTTGAGATAAAGTTTTGCTCATTACTTGTTTGTGATTCATGCATAAGAGCAGTCGGATCCCTCTGCATCTCAGTACTCTGCACTCACTATTTTGATTTTTAAAAAAATTACTCTTGCCAAAATGGACAAATTTACATTATTCCACATTATTCACTGAAAAGCTCCACAGAGACCATCACTAAGTCACCCTTTATGTACACATGACAGTCCTCGACACTGATTTAGCTCCCTCAGAGCAAGCTGTCAGTGTGAGCAGAGCCTCTGACACTCATGATTAGAGCTTATTAAAAGCCTCAATCAGGGAACTCATATTCCATAAGGTCCACCTGGCTGACCACATTACAGTCACTACATTGTCCATTTGCCAGATCTCTGCTTACAAAATTAACATATCTACATCTTTTTTATATCCTCTATACATTCCCTGTGTCCTCTTCGCAACTTACTTTCCTACACATTTTTGTCAACTCTAAATTTCAAACCATGCCTTCCATCTCTTCATCTAAGATATTTACATAAATTGCAAACAATTGAAGTCCAAGTGTGAAGAGTTCTGAGTTAATGGGAAATTAATTAATTAAAATACAGTTTGACAGTCTCGCTTTAGAAGAATAACATTGCTAAAGTTCAGTGTAATTTAGTAATAGAGAAAAAGTAAATTTTAATGATAGGTAGACAATTATAGATGGCAATTGAATCTTTGCATGCTGCTTACATATTCCTTTTGAAGTTTTGCTGCAATGCAGAAAAGCATCAGAAGTATCATGTTTATCTATTCAGGTTAAATACATTTTGTTTAAATTGCAAAATCAATGGATTGCTGTGGTGCGAGTGGCTCACCACCACATTTTCAAGAGCATTTATGAATGGGCATGAATGTCCATTTTGCATAATGAATACAAATAATTCTTGTTTTCTGAGTGTGCAACTTTCTATGATTTACTAAGATTATTTTGGAATTGACAAAACTAAGACAGCAGTATATTCCCAAAGTCATTAACTCTGAAAATCAAACGAATAATATTTGAACAATGCATTATTTGTCAATAATATTTATATATATTATATAGATAAACCATTAAATATATAGAATTGGAATTGGGTTTATTAGCACATGTACTCAAGATACAATTGAACAGGGGTATGGTGAAAAGTGTACAATGTTGCCAACATATGGCACCAACTTGGGCACAAAGTACGTTGGTAGACATCTTAGGTATACAAAAAAGAGAAAATAAAGAAAAAAGGTTACACTACTTTACAAATATACACAGCATAAGTTAAATTAAGAAATAAAGTTTAAAAGATTGCTATTACAGACTTTTCAGAAGGGCTTCATTGTGGTCTGACCTGCTGCACCAGTTCTCAACCAACAGCCGCCTTCACTCCAGGCTCACCGGCTCTTGTCCTCGCTTTGCTTTGGGCTTGCTGGCCCTTCCTGCTCCGAACCATTGGTGGCCCCTGCTCCAGGCCGCATCCACTTTTCTCTGGGCTTCTGGCTGCCCCCATCACTCCACTCGGGCCAAGGAAGAAGACAGAACAGAAGGAAAAAAATCACAAACGAGAAAAAAAAAGAAAAGGAATGGACAAAGCGTATTAGCTCTGGCTGGACCATCTTACTCCAGATAGGACTGGACACTTACACACTCAGTCTCATTGGATACAAAGGCATATATGTTACATATATGTTACAATAAGGTATTTTCTTTTCCATCGAGCATACACAATTTGTAAATATGATCAAGATATAAATAGCTTACAGACATATCCTTTCTGTGTAACCAAATTTGGGGTTATCAGTTTTTGAACCAAATAAATATGCTTTCAATTTTATTATTAATTGCAGTGGACAGCATGCAATTAGGAAAATATTTGGATCCCAATTTCCTACCGGTAACTTTTCCACTGATTTCTACAAAATGCTTGCTAAAACATGAATGAACCATTTGATCAATGAGCTTCTCACTGACTTTAATGTAACAGTGTGTTTCATTGATAGAAAACAAAATGGGGAACTTCTGTTGGATTTATTCACTGAAATGATATAATTTATATCCATCTGAAACATGAAGTCCTCCAACACTTGCACCCAGCTCAAGAGAGGCAAATGACAAAATTATTTTCAAGAGTAATTTGCATGTTACTGTGGTTAATAATTGATTTGATTTCTATTAATTAGACTTAATGCAACTAATGGATATAGGCTTGCTTGCTGAGCTGGAAGGTGCATTTCCAGATGTTTCGTCACCTTACTAAGTAACACCTTCAGTGAGCCTCCGGGTGAAGCACTGCTGATGATTCCTGCTTTCTATTTATATGTTTGGGTTTCTTTGGGTTGGTGATGCCATTTGCTGTGATGATGTCATTTCCTCTGGTGATGCCATTTCTTGTTTTTTTACTCGAGGTGGTAGATGGGGTCTAACTCGATGTGTTTGTTGATAGTGTTCTGATTGGAATGTCATGTTTCCAGGAATTCTCATGCATGTGTCTATTTGGCTGGCCCTAGAATGGATGTGCTATCCTAGTCGAAGTAGTATCCTTCCTTATCCGTTTGTAAGGATACTAGTGAGAGAGGGTCATGTCGTTTTGTGGCTAGTTGACATTCATGTATCCTGGTGGCTAGTTTTCTGCCTGTTTGTCCAATGTAATGTTTGTTACAGTTCTTGCACAGTATTTTGTACATCCATCCTAGGACAAGCCAAGCAGAGGCACGCATGAGAATTCCTAGAAGCATGGCATTCCAACCTGAACTCTATCAACAAACACATTGCATTAGACCCCAAATACCACCCCCTGAGAAAAAGAACAGGAAATGACATCACTGCAGGAAATGACAACACCACAGGAAGTGACATTACCAACCCAAATATATAAATAGGAAGCAGGGATCATCAGCAGTGCTTTGTCCAGAAGCCCACTGAACCTAGAAGCATGGCATTCCAACCTGAACTCTATCAACAAACACATTGAGTTAGACCCCAAATACCACCCCCTGAGAAAAAGAACAGGAAATGACATCACTCCAGGAAATGACAACACCACAGGAAGTGACACTACCAACCCAAATATATAAATAGGAAGCAGGGATCATCAGCAGTGCTTTGCCCAGAAGCCCACTGAAGATGTTACTGAGTAGGGTGACGAAACGTCTGGAAATGAGCCTTCCAGTTTGGCGAGCATCCAGAACCTCAACCTGAGCTACAAATCTTCTCAAAACCCATTAATGCATCTAATGTCATGTAAAATGTTCTTAATAGCCATATATTTTTCTCAGGATTTATTGATGTTAAAATTCAAGTGATGATTAGATTGAAGATACATCAATATTTCAGTCTATTCCATTAAATTGATTTTGAACTGTACAAAATAAATCTCCATAATTTTATGAGTTTAAATTTCTAGTTCACATTCTGAAGGTTTTAAAATACATTATTGTAAGTGAATTACAATTTTACACAGTAATTCATTTTCCCTTGTCCTGAAAGCTTACTTTGAATTATCTAAGAAACTATCATAGGTTCTTTTTGCAGCAGAAGCAATTAATTTTACTTTGTTAACAATGCATCATTTGTCAAGCGTACCCTTACATATGTTAATCATTAAAAACATATATGGTAGAATAGCGTACATTGCATATTCATGTTACCACAAGGTATTTTGTTTTTCATAATGCATGCATAAGTTATAAATACTTTCAAGACATAAAGAAATAATTTACATAGGAATCCGACTTAGCGTAACCAATTTTGGCATATCAGCTTTCTGAACCAAACAAGTATGCTTTCCGTATAACTAATTTTTGCTTTGGGTAATTTCAAACATATTACTATTTTCATTTGAAGGTATAGGCTGATTTACGCATTGACATCTTTTATGCAGAGAACAAAACTAAAAATTAAGTTGCAGTTGACTAGTTTTCAGCACATTTGCATAAGGTTTGAAACATAGGCAAACACTATTTTTGTTGGCCAGAAGAATTAATTTATGTCATTTATCATCAATTCTAACGGATATTTATTGTTTTCTTTTGCATAATCCCATCCAAGGTATCAGTACATTCAGCATTTTGAAAGATTTCTGTATATCATTTTGAACTAAAATATACATTATTTTAGATTCAGCAGCCAATAGGGAATATTTCAGCTGCAAATTTCTATATCCAAAACCTTATGCTCATAAAGTGTTGTGCAAAGTCCAAATGATAAACATTTCGGAAGTGTTGTAGAAATGCATAACAATGTATTGGTTTTATTATCTCATCATGTCAAGTAGGATACTATGCTTCCAATAGTTTTGACACAATTTTTTAAAAAATTAGACAATAAAAGGACACTTGTTCTTGTGATATGCACAGTCTTCCAAATAATTTCATGTTATATGTTTTTGTTAGTTGGTGACTGATTTCTGATGGGAAATTATTTAAAGCAATTTTCTTTGCAGGATACCATGATTATCACAAACAGCCTCAAAATACTTTATTCAAAAGCATTGTTTGTGTGAACCATTTAAAAGCAAAGATTTGGGCTTGGACAACAACAGGTCTATTATTATTTGAACCAGCTGCACTGCACTCAAACTTAAGTTACACCTGCACATGGATTTCAATATTAAAGCTGAAATTTCAACCTTGAAGGTAACTCATGGGTCAATGTAGTATTTTTGGGTGGAAGGGGGTCACCATGGTTCTTCCTTCCTTGACTGGATCTTGAGGTCTATTTTTACAGTGGTAGAGGATTATAACAAAAGACTCTTGTGTCTTAATGAGATGTAGTTTATTACATGCAAAACTAGTAAGACTTAGTGATGAATTTTACTTTATTTGGTTAAGTTCTGGCTGCAGCAAGCATTTTGGAGGGTGCTTGGCTGTGAGGCTTAAAGAGTTTCTTCAAAGTCCTATCAAACTTTCCCCATGAACTACCTATCCTGTGCCTATGGCATTTCTTTCAATTTGCTTCAAGCTCCATTTTACCACACACCAGGGTGCTGTTGCTAAGATATCCCAGAATTGACTGGCAACCCTGCTGTGGTAACATCTTTAAAAATGACTCTTTTCATTCACTCATGGGATTTGGACATCTCTGGATGAGCCAGCATTTATTAGCCAGTCCATGTGCTATAGTAGAACCACAGGATTTTGACCCAGCACCTGCAAATATATTTTCAAGTCAGGATGGTGAGCAGCTTGGAGGAAAGCTTGCAGGTGGTAGTGTTCTCATGTATCTGCTGTTATTGTCCTTTGAGATTGAAGTAGTCACTGATTTGGAAGATGCTGTCTAATGATCACTGTGCAGCCTGACAAGCACTATCAGTCCAGAGGTGCCCTGCATGTTTTCTGACATTTGCACTAAACATGACAAACAAGGGGAATTTGGCACTTTGCTTTGCAGGTAGGGGTCTGAAGGTCCTGCTGGATAGGATGTTGTACAGGCAGGATGTCCTCTGCCCGCAGGTCTGGCAGGGTTGACCATGACACCAGCTCACGCCATCCTGGTCTCAGATTGTGCCTGGGTCAATGCAGTGACAGCTATCAAGTTAAATGCACAGCAATCCAAGAAGGTCAATGAAAACAGACCCCATTAGACTAGAACAAGTCAACATAGATGGAGGGCTACAAACATTTAACTCCTCATCCCTTATGTGGGGAGCATTCTGACCACAGCAGGCAGCTGACCAAGCCCCAGGACTGGGATCAGAGGCTTCCCATGACCCACTCTGCCAGCAGTCACTGACCAAAGGCTACCTCATACAGTCATACAGATGTAAGAAAAAAATTAGAATGATAAATGCATGCCTTACTGATTGAAACAAAAACAGAAATGGCTGGAGGAACTCAGCAGGTTTAGCTACATCTCTGGAGAAAAAGCAGAGCCAACCTTTCTGGTCCTTCAGGTGCTTCATCCCATATTCTGATTACAAGGCAGGGTATTTTCCAATGTATAATTTCAGTTACATCACACTGTAAATTGTAGCTATAAATTCTGAGTCTTCAAATTGTGTCCTCCACAAGCACCTGATGAAGGAGCGACGCTCCACAAGCTAGTGCTTCCAATTAAACCTGTTGGACTATGACCTGGTGTTGTGTGATTTTTAACCCAGCAGTATCAATTGCATGTCTGTCCTCTTACATAATAGACACAACATGTCAGTAGCGAGGAGGCTGACTGAATCCTGAAGAAGGAATTAATTGGAGCCACACACGTGGATTCATCTGCAGCCTCAGACTAAGGTATTTGTCCTCTCCAGACAAGACTGATAGTCTTGGCTACAACCCTGTTAAACTGCCTCCTGCTCCCATTGTCTTGCTTCCCCTCTGTATTAGCATAGGTATATGAATCCCCTATTGAGAACAGGCAAAAACCTTCTGTTTAATCTCTTCCCATCAACACATGATCATGAAGAATACGATAATCCATTCATTTATTATCACAGGACATAGGCGTTCACTGGGCTTTGTACGTTTATAATTGCCTATCTTAAATAACGTAGCAACAATCTTTCCATGTGACTGATAGACCTTTTGTTTTATTCCTATAGAAAAATACTGTCTTTGTTTGTAGGGCAGAGTTTGGTGAAAAAGTGTCACCATAAGTAGACGAACAACTACTTCTGGTCACACTGAGAATCTCTGGTCCGATAATAAAGCATCTACCTTTGTGCAGAAACTTGTGTCATCTGGATTTGTGGGTAAAAAGAACATCAACATTTGGTGCCGTAACTCAGGTCTCAACACAGGGAATGTCTCACAGGGCTGAGTAAGAGACATGAAAATCTGAATTGGGCAGAACCAAGCCGTAAGAGTGCGCTGGAGTGTTTTACCCCAGACTGCTCCTTGTTTTCAGTCAGACGATCTGTCCTTCATCCCATGGAACCAGTACCTTGACGAGATTGCACAAACTACCCGAACTCAGCTTGTAAGGTAGGAAAATTGTCCAATTGCTCTAAATTGCTGCAGGATGACATTGGCTACTCTGTATTGTGCAAATTCTGGTTTGAGAGCTGCCTCTTTTGAATATAGCCGGAGGAAGTTAATCTAGAGCTATATAGGAAAGAGAGCAGGCTCAGCAAATCTCTCGAATGAGAATGGGTGGATGGTAAGCGAAAAAGAAAACAGGACAACAGCGCAAAGAGACGAAAACTGGGGAAGATAAACTTGAGGGGTTAAGGAGGCAAGGAGAACGTAAACACTTCTCGAGATCCTGAGCTCAGGTCTGGCATACCGATGTACCTTGGATAACAGGGAGAGGGGGTCAATTACCAGTGAGGCAGCCAGGCCAGTGTTTCAACTGTGGGAGGCCCAGTCACTGGAAGGCTGAATGCCCCCTTCACCCAGAACCCAACTGTCCAGGCCCGGACCTGCCGTCCTGGACTCGTTTCACCTCATTTCACCATTCGCCTGATTCCCAATCAGTAACCTCCCAGTCGTCAGCATGTCCCCTCAGCAGGAACCTAGCATTGTCCTGTAGAAAGCTGGAATGCCAATCCTATTTCTGATAGATACAGAGGCAACCAATTCCACCCTCGATCAGAAAATTGTGAGGGATAAGGGATTTCAGCTATCAGGCGAGACCGTGGCACTCGCCGGCTTTGAAGGGACAAGCAGCATATACCCTAAAATTGCTCCACTGAAAGCTGAGTTCTGCGGATGAACCTGCTCTATTTCCTTCATAGTAACAGATAAGATCAGATGGAACCTGGCAGGCAGGGATCTGCATTGTCCCCTAGGAGTCGAGATCACCTGTATGGATGAGGACATTGCAGTGGGACTGCATGGCCAGACACAATTCCCCCAGTTTGCAGTCCCTCAGTGGTGGGGGCTCAGCATTGAATGATCTGCCTTTACATTGTTGTTCCCAACTCTGGTCCCCCATGTGACAGTTTGCTATGACTCCACTGTATGCTCTGCAGAACAAAGCCGGCATTACACGCCGTTTGAGGGCATGGAATTCTCCGTTTCGGTTGTCAGTGAGGTTGAAGGTAAGGAAGGCTCTGCTTATCTTGTTCAAATCCCACACGATCTGTGGCGGCAAACTGGCTTGGTAGTCCCACACATCCCTTGAACCGTTGGCCCCGGTTTAAACCCAGAGATGTAAGCCACTTTGCCTACACTCTGACACAACTTGCTTCCAACATCAGGGGACTGTGGCAACACTTTACAGAGAGCCATTTGAAACACTGGGAATTCCCACAACAGAAGTTTGGCATCCTGATCCTCCACATTTCCTCTGTAGACCCAACCTGGGACGTTGACCCCCAGCTGTAGGCTGCCTCTAACCACGAAGTCGACTATACCCCTTGCCCTCCGATGCAAATACTATTATAAGTGAATCAGAGCCTGCCTTTGATCCCACAGTATCCCATTAAACCAGAGGCAGAACAGGGAATCCAGGCACCCATTGACTCTTTCCTGGCACAAGGTATCCTGGTTCTGTGCAAATCACCTTGCAACACCCTGATCTTTCCAGTTCCCAAACCCGGCCGACAGGACTGGAGGCTTGTGCAGGATCTGAGAAAGGCCAATGAGTTTGTGGCACCGTTACAACCCCTCATCCCAAACCCGGCTACCATATTAAGCTCCATACCTGCTGATACCTGCATTTTTACCATCATTGATCTACAGCATGTCTTCTTTTCCATTCCGCAAAATCTGGACTCTCAATATTTATTTGCCTTTATTTACCGGAGCCAGCAATACACTTGGACCCGCCTGCCCAAGAGATTTGTCCACTCTCCCACCCTATTCTCACAAACCCTCCACAATCAGTTACGGTCCTTGAAATTCCCACGAGGATCTACAGTTGTCCAATATGTAGGTTACCTGCTTGTCACCAGTAGCAGCTTATCTAACTGCGAGACCGATGCCACAGTACTACTGAGTTTTCTACACACCCTTAGGTATGTGGTTCTGCCCCATAAGGTCAAGCGTTGTCAAAAGGAGGTGAAATTTTTGGGGCTTCCCCTCTCCGCAGGGGAATGGAAATTGACAGAAGAGCACATTCGACCCATTGTGGAAACCCCACCGCCTATGACCCCTAAACAAATGCAGGCCTTTCTTAGCCTTTTAAATTTCTGCAGGCAATGGATTCCAAATGTCGCCCTTCACATTCGCCTACTGACTCCACTGGCATCAAACAATGCCTCCTCCTACCACCGCGACTTCACTCTTACAACCGGACAGCTAACAGCATTTATCGAATTAAAGAACGGTCCTCTGCATGCCCCAGCCACAGACCAACCCTTATATGATCGACCGTTCCAACTGTATGTCACCGTTAAGGATGGATGTGCCACTGCCATCCTCACCCAAACGCACAGTGGCAGGAAGTGCCCGGTTGCATACTTTTCAACTAAATTGGACCCGGTAGCAGCCGGCCTCCCGCCCTGCTCACTGGTACGTCCTGCTATACATATCCTCATATCAGCCCCCTCAACCATCACCCTGCACCAGCCAGTGGGGGGGTTTGACACTCCATTGTTGACCTTCTCACCTTCCGGCAGACTCACCATTTAACAGAGGCACACCAGAATAAATACAAAGCAGCCCTACTCAACAAACCACTACTGACCTTCTCCCGTTACACCACCCTGAATCCAGCAACCTCCCTAATGGAACCCCCTGCAGCACCTCTCATCTTGCGAACACGACTGCCTGCTACAGAATCACCTTTTCACCTCTGCTCGGGGCGATTTAACTGACCTGCCCCTTACACATGCAGACTTCGCCTTCTACGTGGATGGCAGCTCCTACATTTCACCTACAGGTCAGCGATGCTCTGGATACGCGATCACTATGGATGATGAAATGGTGGAATGTGCAGGCTTCGAAACTCCACTGTCAGCACAGAAGGCTGAGTTGTTTGCCCTCACTCGGGCTTGCATCCTGGCGGAGGGGAGTTCAGCCAATATTTCCATGGACTCTTGGTATGCTTTTGGTTTTGCCCACAACTACGGTGTCCTATGGGAACATAGGGGATTTTTAACCTCCACAGGGCAACCCATTAGTAACGTTGTTTTTGTGCATAATCTCTTGCAGGCCTTACAATTAACTTCCAGACTAGCAGTGATGAAATGCTCAGCCCACACTGGTGCAACTGACAGATTCTCCAAGGGCAACGCGCAAGTATATGCCACCGTCAAATAGGCAGCATTACACCCCACTCACCTAGTTTCTTCAGGGGTCACAGCAGCACCTCGTTACAAATGGTATGAGGACGGGTATGTCAGACCTGGGTGAGATATGTCACTTTGGGGTGATGCCCCTGCAGAGGAACATAGACTGTGGTCACGAATGGGGTGCACTGTTGATGCCTATAACAAACTATGGATGACCCCTGCGAAACAGGTCTGTGTTCCCTCTTTGCTTATACCTATCCTGGTAGATTATATGCATAACTGTACACACCTAGGCAAGGAGGGAATGGTTAGCACTTTCTTACAGATCTGGAGGCACCCTGACGTCCAGAAGGCAGCTGAGAAATGACCACACGCATGCTGGATCTGCAAAAAGACTAATGTTGGAACGGGGATGCCTTGCAGTTCCGGGACTACCCCCTTGCCCGGTGGGCCTTTCAATGGTTTATAACTAGACTTTATAGAACTACCCAAAGTACAATGTGAGAAGAATTGCTTGGTAATAGTAGATTTTTTCAGCAGATGGATTGAGGCAATGCCAACAACAAACAACGGTGGTAAACATACTGCTGAGGGAAATAATTCCACGATATGGATTCCCATTAGCACAGACAATGGGCCACACTTGGTGGCTAAAATTAACCAGAGGATTTGCAGGGAACTAGCAATGAACAACAATTCCACTGTACCCACCACCCAAAAGCACCTGGAGTGGTGGAATGGACAAATGGTACCCTAAAGCATAAGCTGTCAAAGCTAAAACAGGAAACAGGCCTAAGTTAGTTGAAGGTCCTCATCCTTGCCTTATTCCACATGAGGGCTACCCCTTCTAGCAAGACTGGCCAGTCTCCTGCTGAGGTGGTTTACGGGAAGCTCATGAGGATCCTATGGGAACCTGGGATAGTCTGACCCTCCTTCCCTGAGAGACTAGATATGAACACCTTGGGAGAGGAGGTGGGGGTGTACCTGCAGGGGCTAACCAAAACTCTCCAAAATTTGCATTCATAGGCACGCCAGGCTTACAGAGAAAGTGACGATCTCCCTGAAGGGGACTACCCGCTGCTGAGCCAGAGGACTTTGTCCTGATAAAGTACCGGGAACAAAAGAAGCTGGTGAAAAGGACCATTCCAGGTGCTGCTGACCACTCCCACAGCTGTAAAAGTACAAGGGTACCCCCGGTGGATACACAGAACCGACTGCAAAAGAATCACCATGGAAGCAGACACCAACTAAGGGCAAAGATGTTTTCCATACTTGTGACTCTGGTGACTTTGGGAAATGGGGCCTTGGGAATAGATGAATTTCAAATTGACACCCCTCAGCATTATACCTTTTTGCACCGAGCCTATCAGGCAGCCTGTGTAAGGGGGAGAGACACCCACTGCTTGGTATGTGTCCACATGTCACATTTTTGGGGGTGGGGGTAGCTCATTGGGCACGAACCGGCCCAATGGCTACTGCATCAAAGCCTTGCTGGTGACCTTGCTAACACCAATGATGCATGAAAATGGCAGTTAGCAGGGTATAACCTGACCTCATTCAGGTACTGGTATTACCCTAATTACAACCGATCGCATAGGTCTTCCTCCCTTGTAGTTCTCAACAACACCATCGACTACACTATTTGTTTCAGGCGGGAAGGGAAGTCCTCCAATGGTATTACATGGGAATGAGTGAATGCTCCTCTGTCATCCCCTGGGTCAAACCTATTCAGAATTTAACAGAATGTGGGTACTTCATATTTGATTGGTCTGTTGTCCACAACAGAACTTCAGGCCACCTCTGGAAAAATTCTGCTTCCAAGCTGTTTTGGGGTGGGGGTGGTTGGGTGTGCTGTTTCCACCTTGACAGCTTACAATTGCACAACTTTATTTGCAGGTTAAAAGCCTATCCCTGGCTTCCCTCCGATTGGAAGAGATCGTGTTACATGGGGCATGTTGTACCCTGCATTTGCATTTCAGGCAACTTGCCCTTACCCCCGAGACCCAGAAGATCCCTTGCCAGGTTCCTCACCTGGGTGGGAATGTTCTCTCCCCCAATGGGAATCTATTTACATGCCCAAGAATTTAGTCAGCTCAGGAAGGTATGGGAAAGGGTCACCAATGATATGACTAGTGCTTTAACTGAAATTAACGCAGAACTACTTGCAGTTAGGACTGCGGCCCTCCAGAATCATTTGGCCCTGAACTTCTTGCTGGCCAAGGAGGGTGGTACCTGTGCTATTGTTGGGGCAGAGTGCTGCACCTGTATCCCAGATGAGTCTACTAACATCATTGACCTCTCTAAACACATCACATAGGAAATACAGACTCTCCCTCCTATTGACAAAGGATTTAGCGATGGCATGGAAGGGTGATCACTAGGGGGCATTTTTGGTGGACTGGGATGCCTGCTGGTACATATCGAAATTGCAATACTAATTGTAATCTCCTGCATTTTAGTGCCACTATTGTCCAAATGTTTTCGCTATAGGCTTTGAGGGGACCTGGTTGATCATCGAATGATCAATAGGAGGGAATGAGGAAGCTAGAAAGGGATCTTTTCCATGTTTTACTTATCTTTCAAGGCATACTGGGGGCTCAAGAATGGAAAATTCTATTACCAAAGAGACTCACTGCAGTATCAATTGCATGCCTGTCCTCTTACAGTATAGACAGAACATCTCAGAAGGGAGGAGGCTGACTGAATCCTAGAAAAGGAATCCTTTGGAGCCACACACATGGATTCCTCTGCAGCTCCAGGCAAAGGTATTCGTCCTCCCCAGGAAAGACTGATAGGCTTGGCCACAACCCTGTTAAACTACCTCCTGCTCCCATTATCTTACTTCCCCTCCGTATTAGCATAGGTATATAAATCCCCCATTGAGAACAGGCAAAACCCTTCAGTTTAATCTCTTCCCATCAATATATGATCATGAAGAATATGATAATGTCCTTATAATCCATTCACTCGTTATCATGGGACATCGACATTCACCGGGCTTTGTAAATTTATATTTGCCGATCTTAAACTGTGTAACAACAATTGACCATCTGACTGATAGACCTTTTGCTTTATTCCTATAAAAAATACTGTCATTGTGTGTCGGGCAGAGATTTGTGGAGAAGTGTCACTACAAGTAGACGAATGACTACTTCTGGTCACATTGAGAATCTAGAACATAGAACATAGAAAAATAAAGTACAGGCCCTTTGGCCCTCGATGTTGTGCCGATCAAGGCCCACCTAACCTACACTAGCCCACTATCCTCCATATGCCTATCCACTGCCCATTTAAAAGCCCATAAAGAGGGAGAGTCCACCACTGCTACTGGCAGGGCATTCCATGAACTCACGACTCGCTGAGTAAAGAATCTACCCCTAACATCTGTCCTATACCTACCACCCCTTAATTTAAAGCTATGCCCCCTCGTAATAGCTGACTCCATACATGGAAAAAGATTCTCACTGTCAACCCTATCTAAACCCCTAATCATCTTGTACACCTCTATCAAGTCACCCCTAAACCTTCTTTTCTCAATGAAAATAGCCCCAAGTGCCTCAGCCTTTCCTCATACGATCTTCCTACCATACCAGGCAACATACTGGTAAACCTCCTCTGCACCCGTTCCAGTGCCCCCACATCCTTCCTACAGTATGGCGACCAAAACTGCACACAATACTCCAGACGAGGCCGCACCAGAGTCTTATACAACTGCAACATGACCTAAGGGCTCCGGAACTCAATTCCTCTACCAATAAAAGCCAGTACGCCATATGCCTACTTCACCGCACTATTTACCTGGGTGGCAACTTTCAAAGATCTGTGTACATGGACACCAAAATCCCTCTGCTCATCCACACTACCAAGTATCCGACCATTAGCCCAGTACCCCATCTTTCTGTTACTCTTACCAAAGTGAATCACCTCACACTTAGCTACATTGAACTCCATTTGCCACCTTTCTGCCCAATTCTGCAGCTTATC
>NC_057716.1:75725899-75732025 GCF_004010195.1 Chiloscyllium plagiosum | reverse complement strand
TTGCTTCCCAGAGAATCCTAGGGTAAATGCCATCAGGCCCAGGGGACTTGTCTATTTTCACCCTTTCCAGAATTTCCAACACCTCTTCCCTACATACCTCAAAGCCGTCCATTCTAATTAATTGTGACTCAATATTCACATCGGCAACAATGTCCTGTTCCTGAGTGAATACTGACGAAAAGTATTCATTCAGTGTCTCCCCAATCTCTTCAGCCTCCACACGCAACTTCCCACTACTATCCTTGACTGGACCTATTCCTACCCTAGTCATTCTTTTATTCCTGGCATACCTATAGAAAGCCTTTGGCTTTGTGCAGAAGGAAGATTGGCAGGCAGGATAGGTCATAAGGATGGTGCTGAGCTGGCAGGTTGGAACTGGGGTAAGGTGGAGGGAGGGGAAATGAGGAAACTGTTGAAGCCCACATTGATGCCCTGGGGTTGAAGTGTTCTAAGGCGGAAGGTGAGGCGTTCTTCCTCCAGGTGTTGAGGGGTGAGGGAGTGGGGGTGGAAGAGGCCCAGCACCTGCATGTCCTCGGCAGAGTGGGAATGAATTGAAATGTTCGGCCATGGGACAGTGGGGTTGATTGAGAACTGTCTTTGCGGAAAACAGATAGGGGTGGGGATCGAAATATATCTATGGTGGTGAGGTCCGTTTGTAGGTGGTGGAAATGTCTGCAGATGATGCAGTTTATGCAGAGGTTCATGGGGTGGAAGATGAGGACCAGAGGGGTTCTGTCCTTGTTGCAGTTGGAGGGGTGGGGTTTGACGGTGGAGGTGCGGTACGTGGATGAGATGCGTTGGAGGGCATCTTCAAACCACATGGGAAGGGAAATTATGGACTTTAAAGAAGGAGGCCATCTGGTGTGTTCTGTGGTGGAATTATGCCACCTACAAACAGAACCCACCACCAGGGGTATATTTCCCTCCGCATCGCTATCCCATTTCTGCAAAGACCACTCTCTTCGTGACTACCTGGTAAGGTCCATGCCCCCCAACAACCCACCCTCCCCTCCTGGCACCTTCCCTTGCCACCTCAGGAATTGCAAAACCTGCGCCCACACCTCCCCCCTCACCTCCATCCAAGGCCCCAAAGGAGCCTTCCACATCCATCAAAGTTTCACCTGCACATCCACCAATATCATTTATTGTATCTGTTGCTCCCAATGCGGTCTCCTTTACAGTGGGGAAACTGGGCGTTTTCTCGCAGAGCGCTTTAGGGAACATCTGAGGAACATCCACACCAATCAACCCTACCACCCCGTGGCCGAACACTTCAACTCCCCCCCCGACACCCCCCCACTCTGCCGAGGACATGCAGGTACTGGGCCTCCTCCACAGCCATTCCTTCACCACCCAACGCCTGGAGGAAGAACGCCTCATCTTCCACCTCTGAATATTTCAATCTCAGGACATCAATGTGGACTTCACCAGTTTCCTCATTTCCCCTTGCCCCACATTACCCCAGTTCCAACTTGCCAGCTCAGCACCATCCTCATGGCCTGTCCTACCTGGTAATCTTCCTTCCCACCTGCCTCATTCCTGATGAAGGGTTTTTTCCCGAAATGTTGATTTTCCTGCTCCTCAGATGCTGCCTGGCCTGCTGTGCTTTTCAGCACTACTCTAATCTTGACCTTGTCTATTTATCCTATGCATGCCCCTCATGATTTATAAAACTCTATAAGATCACCCCTCAACCTCCAATACTCAAGGGAAACAGCCACAGTCTACTCAGCCTCTCCCTTTAGTTCACATTATCCAACCCTGGCAACATTCTTGTAAATCTTTTCTCAACTCTTTCAGGTTTCACAACATTCCTGATGAAGGGCTTTTGCCTGAAACATCGATTTTACTGTTCCTTGGAGGCTGCCTGACCTGCTGTCTTTTCCCGTACCATTGTAATCTTGACTCTAATCTCCAGCATCTGCAATACCCACTTTGGCCAAGTTTCACAACATCCTTCCGATAGTAAGGAGACCAGAATTGCACACAATATTCCAAAAGTGGCCTCACCAATGTCCTGTACAGCCACACATGACCTCCCGACTCCTATACTCAATGCTCTGACCAATAAAGGAAAGTATACCAAATATCTTCTTCACTATCCTGTCTACCTGTGACTCTACTTCCAAGGAAATATAAACCTGCACTCCAAGGTCTCTTTGCTCAGCAACACTTTCCAGGACCTTACTATTAAGTGTATAAGTCTGATCTGCTTTGCTATTCCAAAATGCAGCACCTCGCATTTATCTGAATTAAACTCTATCTGCCACGTCTCAGCCCATTGGCCCATCTGGTCAAGATTCCATTGTACTTTGAAGTAACTTTCTTCACTGTCCACTATATCTCCAATTTTGTTGCCATCTGCAAACTTACTAACTATACCTCCTATGTTCACATCCAAATCATTTATGTAAATGACAGAAAGCACTGATCCTTGTGGCACACCACTGGTCACAGGCCTGCAGTCTGAAAAGCAACCCTCCGCCACCACTACCTGTCTTCTATCTTTGAGCACTACCTCCCTTGTGATATGGACATTTTGCACTTGCCCACTAGCCAAAAGTTGGAGGGTACTTGGCTGCAATTCAGTGAGGCTTTGAGCCACCAAAGAGAAACTTTTCTCCCATCCTGGAAAAGTGAGCAGTCCTTTGGTCTGGGTTACAGCTCCACGTAGGTGACCCAGTTTCCATGGAAGTGAAGATCAAAGTAACTGTCCGACTCACGATGGTACCTTTCCTAACAGTTTACCTTCAGTGATGTGTCAGACCCTGGTAATAATGAGGGAAACAGCTATATTTTCAATTTCGACTCCACAAATTGTTCTTTTGTGGATTAGCACCCCCAATACCCCCACCCCACCTGAGGATCAGAATCTGAATTCACTTTGAAATTGAAATGTCTTCCACACTCTCCCCCCACCATCCCCATCCTCTGCCCTCTCCGACTCTGTTAGGCACCTGCACTGTTGCTCCAGTCTTCAGAAGCTATTCCTGCTCATATATGGTATGTGCCTCATCATAAGGAAAGTGAGCTGTTTATTTGGCCTTCACATGTGTTCATCAGTGGTGATGCATTTTGCATGTATGTCATGTATCAATGCAGCCACAGATGATTCAACCCTATCTGAAGATTCTTGGTCTTCTGCTGCTGGAGTTCCTCCATTCCCCTTGGAGGACATTTAAGAGATGGAAGTCAACAATTCCTTGCTGACCTGAGGAATTGGTTCAAAGTCTGCATGGGATGAATATCATGAAACTTCAGTGTGTGCTAATATCAATTCAACACGAGAGCAGGTGTACTGAGTTGAGGTGTGAGACAACCAGGTATGTGATTTATCCCCATCTCTCCTGTTCTTTGTCTCTGGACTTTGACACCCTGCTAATATCCAGAGCCTGGTGCTGTATAGCCGACATAGTGACAAAATCGGACTTAGTTTCTGGCCTCTCACTGGAACTATCTATTCCCTTGTCGTGCAAGGAGGGAATACTAGAGGAATTTTGAATGGAAGAAGTGGCTTGTCTGTACAGGATGGAATGAGACCATTTATGGAAAGTGACTGTGAGGGATGTGTGTCAGGATGTGAGGAGATGCTTGGAACGAGTAGAATGAATGAAACCATAGGGTGTTTATTTCTGACAAGCGCTGTGCAAGAGAACTCTGTAGAATTCGGGAGTATAGTGGTATGTGTGGCATATTTATGTTACTCATCCTTACGAAAGTTATGAGATCCTTAAACCTCTTGTGACATTGCATCCATTTGTATGAAACCATACTCCCGTTGCTCTTAATTCTCTCACTAGTTCTTTGGCATCTTCCTCAGAGCCACTAGAAATTTTTATTCTGTCCTTCGCCACAATAAACATGCTTGCACGATCTCCAAGGAAGAGTCAGGGAAACACAGAGTCTCAGGGTGGGGCATCAGGATAGCAGGACTGGAAGATGTGAGGTGTCGCAGGTGGAGAAAACAGCAGTCTTACCTTGTCTTCCTGCCATCCTTCATGTTTCTCCTGCCTTCAAAAGGAACATTGGCTGCAGCTACTTTGAACCTTGCTGGTTTTCCTTTGACAAAGTGGCAGTCATCAGCAGAGCTATACTCTGTCATTAGTCAGAAAAGTTGGAAATGTGAGGCTAATGCCTTAGCTTGGTGAAAGATGCATGAAAAAGCCCTCCACTGATACAACAGATTCCTCACATACTCATGATTCCTCCACATGATCTTGTAATGAGAAGTGGTCTACTCTGATCAAGTTTTGGCCTTAAATTCAGTTTTGAGCCAATAGTTATTGAGAAAAGCTTTACAAAAGTAAATATACATATTAATGAGAACATTTCGTTTGCTGTAATTTTCAGCTTCAAACTGACCTTTCAGTTGCTTCTTTTTCCTGTGCATGTGTAATGTTTATTCAGGACTTTAGAAAATCTAAGGTTAGGTTTTAACATTTTCTATCATACCTCAGTTTCAATCAGAAGATATGCTTATCATGTGAGATAACCGTTAGTTAGAAAAGATTCAACACGCACAAGTAGCTCTGAGGATGAAATCAATGGATAAATCTGGCTACCTCTTCCTGAAAACTTTTATTCCCTGCTCCATTTGTAATTTTCTGCTGATTCCCTTCTAAGAATAAAATATTTTTAAAGTGCAGGATCTCATCACCATCTCATGCTGACTTTTACTAGTTGGAAAACTGGGGAACAACATCACCACGGCCATTTCCAGGACCCTAATGCAATCATGCACCTATCAGGCAATTAACTGTCTTGTGCCAGACCTATCATCACTTCAAAGGACTCAGAACTATTCTTGTGTTTTCTATAGAATAGAATAAGAGAACCATCATTATTTAAAACTTGAACATTTATTCTGTACATCACAATAAATATGTCTTTGATTAAATACCATGTGTTGGATGATAAAATGCATCTAGTTAAACATGGCTATCTAGAAGCTGATGTCAGTAATTCTCTCAACTTCTGATATTTCGATCAGATCATGACTGGGTTAAAGCTGACTCAATTGCCTTAACCTTTAATTGTCTTCTGCAGTAGAAATTTGTGGATGGGGTTCCAGTGTCAGGAAGGGGAGGGGAAGGGAAGGGTTTGGGTGGACTGAGGTTTCAAGGGAGGTAGTTGATGGTGTGGATAGGGTGGTAATGAGTTGAGAGATCCGTTTCATGGTTATGGAGGAGCGATAGCAGGTTTTTAATCCTCTAACCTTTCCTGGATACCTATTAAACCTAAGTGAATCTGAACCCACTGTAGTCTCCAAAATGAATGGACTCTTTTAGAAAGTTCAAAATGCAGGGAATTGTCCATCAGAAAGTTTGATCTCTTGTGCAATTCCCATGAAATCAGTCAAATTGATACACAACTGCAGTCTCCACTGCTCCAGCAATTGCTCTGGCCATCAGAATATCTACACCTTTTCATTATACAGCTCCTGAAGTCCATGCATGCAATCCATTTCAGAAATCAAGATTTTTGTGTCAATGATTCTCTCATCTACAGAAGCTGCATTGATGAAGTCTCTCCAAAATGCAACCAATTGGAATTCATTGAACTAATGAAAACATGTAATATTGCACTCTTAATGTCCCTTGAAAAAGTTACAGCTTGCTTAATGATATATATCTGGATTTTTAATGGCATATCATACTTTTAATAAACAGCAGAACTGCCTTACTGACCCTGAAAGTTTAATTTTGTATTTATCGAATGTCAATTCTTTTTCCATGATAAAGACTTGCGCATTTATTTTTAATTTTTCATGAATATTATAATTTAGCTTCCACCTTAATCCCATGTCATAGAGTCATGGATTCATAGAGATGTACAGCATGGAAACAGACCCATCGGTCCAACCATCCATGCCGACCAGATATCAAAACCCAATCTAGTCCCACCTGCCAGCACCCAGCCCATATCCCTCCAAACCCTTCCTATTCATAGACCCATCCAAATGTCTCTTAAACGTTGCAATTGTACCAGCCTCCACCACTTCCTCCGGCAGCTCATTCCATACACGTACCACCCTCTGCGTGAAAAAGTTGCCCCTTAGATCTCTTTTATATCTTTCCCCTCTCACCCTAAACCTATGCCCTCTAGTTCTGGACTCCACGACCCCAG
>NC_057716.1:75692380-75724677 GCF_004010195.1 Chiloscyllium plagiosum | reverse complement strand
TATACCTGACATATGCTTCCTTCTTTTTCTTAACCAAACCCTCAATTTCTTTAGTCATCCAGCATTCCCTATAGTTACCAGCCTTCCCTTTCACCCTGACAGGAATATACTTTCTCTGGATTCTTGTTATCTCATTTCTGAAGGCTTCCCATTTTCTAGCCATCCCTTTACCTGCGAACATCTACCTTCAATCAGCTTTTGAAAGTTCTTGCCTATACCGTCAAAATTGGCCTTTCTCCAATTTAGAACTTCAACTTTTAGATCTGGTCTATCCTTTTCCATCACTATTTTAAAACCAATAGAATTATGGTCACTGGCCCCAAAGTGCTCCCCCACTGAACCTCAGTCACCTGCCCTGCCTTATTTTCCAAGGGTAGGTTAAGTTTTGCACCTTCTCTAGTAGGTACATCCACATACTGAATCAGAAAATTGTCTTGTACATACTTAAGAAATTCCTCTCCATCTAAACCTTTAACACTATGGCAGTCCAGTTGATGTTTGGAAAGTTAAATTCCCCTACTATAACCACCCTATTATTCTTACAGATAGCTGAGATCTCCTTACAAGTTTGTTTCTCAATTTCCCTCTGACTATTGGGGGGTCTATAATACAATCCCAATAAGGTGATCATCCCTTTTTAATTTCTCAATTCCACCCAAATAACTTCCCTGGATGGTTTTCCGGGAATATCCTCCCTTAGCACAGCTGTAATGCTATCCCTTTTCAAAAATGACACTCCCCTCCTCTTTTGCCTCCCTTTCTATCCTTCCTGTAGCATTTGTATCCTGGAACATTCAGCTGCCAGTCCTGCCCATCCCTGAGCCATGTTTCCATAATTGCTATGATATCCCAGTCCCATGTTCCTAACAGGGAGTTCATCTGCCTTCCCTGTTAGGCCCCTTTCATTGAAATAAATGCAGTTTAAATTATCAGTCCTACCTTGTCCCTGCCTGCCCTGACTGTTTGACTCACTTCTGTTCTCAGCTGTACCCGTCTCAGATCGATCTCTTTCCTCACTATCTCCCTGGCTCCCACACCCCCACCTTACTAGTTTAAAACCTCCCAAGCAGTTCTAGCAAATTTCTCTGCCAGTATATTATTCCCCTTCCAATTTTGGTGCAATCTATCCTTCTTGTACAGGTCACTTCTACCCCAAAAGAGATTTCAATGATCCAAAAATGTGAATCCTTCTCCCATACATCAGCTCCTCAGCCATGCATTCATCTGCTCTATCCTCCTATTCCTGCCCTGACTAGCTCGTAGCACTGGGAGTAATCCAGATATTACTACCCTTGAGGACCTCCTTTTTAAAATTCTACCATGTGAATGTCTTTATTATTTATTTGAATGTGTGTAAATTTAACGAGTATGGGATTTAGTGATTTTACTTCAACCCAGTGTGATTTGATACTTACTTGTTGCTGCGGGAAGATGCCCTTGACTTGGCAACTGATTCAAACTGACATTGAAGAGTACTTGGAAGTGCATGGTCAAATAGGGCTGAGTCAGCACGGCTTCATCAAAGGAAGGTCATGTCTGACAAATTTGTTAGACTTCTTTATGGAGGTAACAGGCAAATTAAACAAAGCAGATTCAGTGGATGTGATCTATTTGGATTTCCAGAAGGCCTTTGACATATGTGCCATACAGGAGGCTGTTCAATAGATAAGAGTCCATAGAAAAAGATTTGTTGACTGGCAGAAGATAAAGTGGTCTTTTTTAGGATCGCAATTGGCGTCAAGTAGAATTCTGCAGGAGGTTATGCACTCTGAAAAGAAGAATAGAGGCATTGATTATTTTCTAAATGGAGGAAAGCTTCAGAAATCTGAAGCATAAAGGGACATAGGAGTCCTGGTTGAGGATTCTTAAGGTTCAGTTGGCAGTTAGGAAGACAAACACAAAGTTAGCATTCAGTTTGAGGGAGCCAGAATACAAGAGCAAGGATGTACTGCTGACGATTTATAAGGCCCTGGTCAAACCACATTTGGGATATTATGAACAGTTTTGGGCCCCATATTTAAGGAAGTATGTGCTGGCATTGGAGGGAGTCCAGAGGAGATTTCCAAGAATTTATCTGAGATGAAGAGCATGTCATGTAAGGAGTAGTTGAGGATTCCACGTATTTACCCAGTAGAGTTTAGAAGGATGAGGGGGGGATCTCACTGAAACTTACAGAACCCTCTTGATAAAGAGGGTCTGGGGAAGATGTTTCCATAAGTAGGATTGACAATGACCCAAGGGCACAACCTCAGACTGAGGGCATGACCTTTTAGAACTGAGATAAGGAGAAATTTCTTCAGCCAGAGAGTGATGAAACTGTGGAACACATTGCCACAGAGGGCCTTGGCGGCTAAGTCATTAAGTGTATTTAAGATAGAGATCGATAGGTTCTTGATTAACAAAAGGGGCAAATGTTATTGGGCAAGACAGGAGAATGAGGTTGCGAAAAACATTGACCATGATCAAATGGTATCCAATATGAGGTTTAAAATTTGTATTTTTTAACTTTAACAGATGTTGTATAATCCACCTGCTCATTAAACATTTAAAGCATTCCTTCCAACCAATATTTGATCAATCATAACAGAAATCGTACTCATTTAAAGTTACAAGACTGTTCCATGTATCACATACATAACATGCTAGTCCTGTCTTTTCAGCTGCAGTGCATTGCTATATTGCTGCCACTCTAAGTAGCCTGTACTATGGGCTATGCAGCTTGTCATTCCCCGACTGGTATTGCTATGACTATGTTGTCAGTAGTTTCCTGTGATACAAGAATATAATCAAGGTAAAAGCATGACCAATGAAAAGCACGTGTTATAAAGTAAATAATTACTTTGTTCCTATATAGAACAATTATGCCAAAGTTTGTATTCATTCAAGTTCAGTTATGTATCTGTGACACTTGATCTCTGCAGAAGTTAACAACCTGAATCTGATAGATAGTGCAAATAAGCTGTTGGATGATTCTTGTGTGGTATGGGCTATAAAGATTACAAAGATCACAGTTTCAATCCTCAATCTTGTGTAGGTCAGATGGTAGTAAGGGCATTAGAATTGGCTCGGCACACTTGGTTGAGGTTTTCATTCCCAACTGATATTTAACTGCTGGTAGAACACACCTTGTGAGACCAATATTCATCTTGTTTAAATTTTCACTCTCTGTGGTAACATAGCCCACTAAGCATCATTATCTCATCTTACATAAGAAGGGTGTTTTATGTTTACTGCAGTACTTGATGGCCAGGGCCCATTGTACAATCAAGAAATGATGAGACACAAAATAGAAATGAATGTTAAGATGCCAGAGATACAGTTATTAAGCAGTGAGTCAGAATTGGTTTACTGGGAACTCCTTGCCCTCTAAAGCAGAATATTTCAGTCTCACTCCAAGATTTGAGTAAATTATAAGTGAATATAGTTGGCTAATGGCTGAACCATTGAAATCAAATAAACAGTTCACCACTATTGCATTTGCATTATTGTTAGAAATAATTTCATATTTTCCTCTCTTGGTCATTGAAGCACACATGGGAGACTGGTTAGCAAGGTTAGATCTCATGGAATACAGAGAGAACTAGCCATTTGGATGCAGAACTGGCTCAAGAGTAGAAGACAGAGGGTGGTGGTGGAGGGTTGTTTTTCAGACTGGAGGCCTGTGTCCAGTGGAGTGCCACAAGGATTGGTGCTGGGTCCTCTACTTTTTGTCATTTATATAAATGATTTGGATGTGAGCATAAGAAGTATGGTTAGTAAGTTTGCAGATGACACCAAAATTGGAGGTGTGGTGGACAGCGAAGAAGGTTATCTCAGATTACAACAGGATCTTAATCAGATGGGCCAATGGGCTGAGAAGTGGCAGATGGCATTTAATTCAGATAAATGTGAGGTGCTTCATTTTGGGAAAGCAAATCTTAGCAGGACTTATACACTTAATGGTAAGGTCCTAAGGAGTGCTGCTGAACAAAGAGACCTTGGAGTCCAGGTTCATAGCTCCTTGAAAATGGAGTCACAGATAGATAGGATAGTGAAGAAGGTGTTTAATATGCTTTCCTTTATTGGTTAGAGTATTGAGTACAGGAGTTGGGAGGTCATGTTGTGGCTGTACAGGTCATTGGTTAGGCCACTGTTGGAATATTGCGTGCAATTCTGGTCTCCTTCCTATCGGAAAGATGTTGTGAAACTTGAAAGGGTTCAGAAAGAATTTACAAGGATGTTGCCAGGGCTAGAGGGTTTGAGCTATAAGGAGAGGCTGAAAAGGCTGGGGCTGTTTTCCCTGGAGCGTAGAAGGCTGAGGAGTGACGTTATAGAGATTTACAAAATTATGAGGGACATGGATAGAATAAATAGACAAAGTCTTTTCCCTGGGGTGGGGGAACTTCTGCAGAGATCACCTTAGAGGTTTAAGGTGAGAGGGGAAAGATATAGAAGACACCTAAGGGGCAACGTTTTCAAGCAGAGGTTTAGATTAGATTAGATTAGATTACTTTACAGTGTGGAAACAGGCCCTACGGCCCAACAAGTCCACACCGACCCGCCGAAGCGCACCCACCCAGACCCATTCCCTACATTTACCCCTGCACCTAACACTACAGGCAATTTAGCATAGCCAATTCACCTAACCTGCACATTTTTGGACTGTGGGAGGAAACCGGAGCACCCGGAGGAAACCCACGCAGACACGGGGAGAATGTGCAAACTCCACACAGTCAGTCGCCTGAGGCGGGAATTGAACCCGGGTCTCAGGCGCTGTGAGACAGCAGTGCTAACCACTGTGCCACTGTGCCGCCCACAGAGGGTGGTACGTGTACAGAATGAGTTGCCAGAGGACGAGGTAGGGGCTGGTACAATTGCAACATTTGAAAGACATTTGGATGGGTATATGAATAGGAAAGGTTTGGAGGGATATGGGCCGAGTGCTAGCCGATGGGACTAGATTGGGTTGGGATATCTGGTTGGTATGGACGGGTTCGACCGAAGAGTCTGTTTCCATGCTGTACATCTCTATGATGCTATGACTCTATGATATAAATATTGAGGAACTTCAGCTTGCAGATCCATTGGGACTGTTTTATTGAAATGCACTATTTGTGTGAAGACATCCAACAGAAGCTCACCTTTACATTTGCTTTAATGAAGCACTCTGAAATAATCACGATACACTATTCCCATTTCATCAAGTGCATTGTGGACATCAAGAAAGCTCCAGCTGGTAGAAAAATAGGAACTAATGTTTCTCCAAAGTGAATGGCATTCGCTATCATATATTAATGTAATATTTGAAATATGTTTTAAAATGTATTTGCCTAAAGCTAATGCTGATGGTGAAGATTTACTCTGTAAATTATTACATGGGGAAAGAATACATAGCATATGCATATTATAGTAAGAATGCATTAGGAAACAATTTACCAATTGCTGCACTGTTTGAATGTTTTGATTTGATTTGCTGAGTTAAAAAGAAAGGTAGAGCTGTCTTAGTTTCTCCAATTTCAAACACTGGAGAATCCAAGAAGGTTTAGCACAGAAAATAAGCTATTCAGTTCCACCAACTGTACCTCGTGATGTCTAATTCCATTCCTGCACATTCCCCACACATGTTATCATTCCTCCTATTCAAACATTGAATTTCCTTTTGAAAGTGCTTATTAATTCTACTTCAGCCACTCCTTTCCTTTTCCTTTTATTGTTAATAGCCTTCCTTTAACTGATTCTCCCAAAATTTCTCACAATATACCAAGTGTGATTCATTAAGTTATTTATCCAAGTTTCATCTGCCTTCTGTGAATCAACACTAGGGTGTTGACATGAGTAAAGTAGTGGTAAGCAATGTTTAATGCAGGAAACAGATCAAGTGTTGCTGAAGGTGCAGAAAATCCTGTTCCTGCTGTGAAAGTTGTGTGGAAAGGAAGGACAGAGTCTGCAGCAGCAAATTGGAGAACATGTGTGACAATAAGTGAAAGATCCTATGGAAGAAAAATTAGTGTAAGTTTTAGCGCTATGCTAAGTACTGTAAACCTAATGTCAAGTACAAACTACCAGTGCATTAACTTTGGCTCCTTGGGAACATTTATTATTCTTAACATATTAAAGACCAAAGATTTCAAGAAAACCTGAATGAAATTTCCATTTTGACAGTTGCTTCCTTACAATTGTCAACATTGACTGTTACCTTCTGATCTGTGTTATCATGACAATTTATGATGTTCTGTCCAAGTCCTCACTTTGTTCCAGCAGTGTTCATGTTATTATAAACTATTTGCACACATACCAGATTGTATAGATTTAAACATCAGGGGAAATATGAAGAACAAAGATAATAAATATGATCAACATTCTAGATTACATTCCCAACAGTATGGAAACAGGCCCTTTAGCCCAACAAGTCCACACTGACTCTCTGATGGGTAACCCACCCAGACCCATTCCCCTACCCTATATTTAATCCTGACAAATGCACCTAACACTATGGGTAATTTAGCATAGCTAATTCACTTTGGATTGTAGAAGAAAACCCATGCAGAATGTGCGAACTCCACACATTATAGTCACCTAAGGCAGGAATCAAATCTAAGCTCCATGGTACTATGAGGCAGCAGTGCTAACCACTGAGCCATCATACCACCATAAAGCAATGACAAGCATAGGCCCTACAAGTGCGAATCTGTCACTTGCAAACCCCAATACAGACCCAACAATTCTACAGACCAACAAAAGGTTCAAGTATGTGGGAAGTATTTTAAGTTTCTAAGGACTCAGCTAGAAATTAAGTTGTTAAAATTGTAAAGTTTAATTCTTACTTTTGTTGTCTTCAAATGAAGTTGTGATCTGGTTTACTGACTGAAGACTCATGCTGTGTAGTCTTTTCCTGATACACGCCTGGATAAACTAATATTGTGTGCACTGGTCAAGGAGTCCGCAGGGCCTTAGAGGTACCTTGTTCCAGACAACATAACTAATAGAGTTATCTGTCAATGGCTCTTAATCGTTTGTCTGTATTTAGAACCAATTTATTTCTGATAAATGATAGTTCTTGTTACGTTCAGAAACCTAATCACTGTGTTCCATCGACCTGGATCTCAAAGTCTGGTGAATTGGGAAATGCTGAACATTTTTAAAAATCTTTAATGCTTGTGCTTCCTTCACTAATAGGTATGACCTTGGCTGATCATCTAGCTCAACTCAATTTGCTGGAGTTTATTGAAAAGGTACCAGAGAAGGTGATGATCAGAAGGCCGCTGAGATCTTTTACATGCATTTCCAAAAGGCGTTTGAGATGATGTCAACCAACAGACCTATGGCAAACATTTATCTCACAGAATAAAGAGACAGAGGCGGTATAGATATAAAATTGGCTAAGTGATAAGAAACAGAATGTAATGGTTAATCAATATTTTTTGGGCTACTTAAAAGGTTTGTAACGGAGTTTCCCCGATGCTGATATAGGAATACTTGCTTTTCCAAACATATATATATAAATGACCATGAAATGGAATTGTTTGATAGACATCAATGAAATTCAATGTAGATAGGTGTGAGGTGATACACTGATACAAACAACATAGACTGACAGTTAAATAAAAAGGTACCATTTTCAAGAATGGGTAGGAGCAAAAAGACCTAATGCAGGTGTACATAAATCATTAAAGGTGACAGGGCAGGTGGAGAGAGCTATTAATAAAATGTAGAGTATTCAAAGCTTCATAAGTAGCAGTTGTTAATATAAGAGCAGAGAAGATATGATGAACTTTTCCAGCACCACACTCTTGACTCTGTTCTCCAGCATCTGCAGTCTTCACTTTCTCCTCCTGTATATGATGAACTTGTATAAAATTCTGGTGCGACCTCAGCTGGAGCACTGAAAATGGTTTTGGGGACCACAATGGTTGTCGGGCGTAGTGCATACACTTGTTGGGTAAGAAAGTTTAATGTATTTTCTAAAATTTAGATTATAATTGGTATTCAACTGAAATGTACAATTTATATTCTGCAGTTGCCAAGCTTAAGCAGGGCTTTTTCAAGCGTTCCAATGAAAATGAAGCTTAAGTAAGAACCAGTTGAAATCAAATGTCCACAAAATTAATCAAATAGGCTTTTTAAATTAGCAGTATTTAAAACTAGCCAATTTAGTGTGACTTGCAAAGGAATTTGACTGACAATGGAGTGCTGAAGTTAAATATTTTGAGGTATTATATTGAGGAAGACAAAGAGGTATTCTGTTGCTTTTCCTGACCCTTGCAGCTTTCATGAACTGATTTATACTTTATGACAGGAGATGAACCTGGTCAATTGTTCTCTAAGGAGATGTTCTCTAAAGCGCTGTGCGAGAAGGTGTCCAGTCTGCCCAATGCAGAGGAGACCACATCGGGGGAGTAACAGATACAATAAATTACATGTGTGGAAGACTCCTTTGGGGCCTTGGACAGAGGTAAGGGGAGAAGTGTGGGCAGAGGTTTTACAATTTCTGTGCTGGCAGGGGAAGGTGCCAGGAGGGGAAGGTGGCTTGTTTTAGGGAGGGGAGGGGAATGGTGCGTGGACCTGACCAGGTGGTCATGGATAGGATTAGGGAGGAAAACATATCTCTGGTGGTGGGGTCCATTTGTAGGTGTCGGAAATGTCGGTGGATGATGTGATTTATGCGGAGGTTTGAGGGGTGGAAGGTGAGGATCGGGCGGTTCTGTCCTTGTTGCAGTTGGATGGGGGGGTTCAAGGGCAGAGGTGCAGGGTGTGGATGAGAAGCATTGGATGGCATCTTCAACCACTTGGGAGGGGAAATTTCAGTCTTTAAAGAAGGAGGCTATCTGATGTGTTCTGCGCTGGAACTGGTCCTCCTGGGAGCAGATGTGGTGGAGGCGGAGGAATTGGGAATACAGGATAGCATTTTTGTAGGTGGTAGGGTGGGAGGAGGTGTAATCCAGGTAGCTGTGGGAGTCAGGTTTGTAAAAAATGTCAGTGTTGAGTTGGTCTCGTGGATGGAGATGAAGAGGTCTAGGAAGGGGAGGGAGGTGTCAGAGATGATCTAGGTGAATTTAAGGTCGGGGTGGAATGTGTTGGTGAAGTTGCTGAACTGCTCAACCTCCTCGCGGGAGCACGAGGTGGCGCTGATGCAATCATCAATGTAGCGGAGGAAGAGATGGGGAGTGGTGTCGGTGTAACTCCGGAAGATGGACTATTCTACATACCCAACAAAGAGACAGGCGTAGCTGGGGCCCATGCGGGTGCCCATGGCTGCCCCTTTTGTCTGGAGGAAGTGGGAAGATTGGAAGGAGAAATTGTTGAGGGTGATGACCAGTTCAGCCAAACGAACAAGGGTGTCAGTGGAAGGTTACTGATGGGGATGTCGAGAAAGGAAGAAATGGAGGGTTTGGAGGTCCTGGTCATGACGGGTGGAGGTATAGAGGGACTGGATGTCCATGGTGAAGATGAGGCATTGGGGGGCCGGGGAAACAGAAATCTTGGAGGAGGTGGAGCTTGTGGGTGGTGTCCTGAATGTATGTGGGGAGTTCCTGGACTGGGGGAATTAGGACAGTATCGAGTTAAGTGGAGATGAGTTTGGTGGGGCAGGAGCAGGCTGAGACAATAAGTCAGCTAGGGTAGTCACGCTTGTTGATCTTAGGTAGGAGGTAGAACCGGGAGATGCAGGGTTCCCGAATTATGAGGTTGGAAGCTATGGGTGGGAGATCCCCTGAGGTGATGAGTTTGTGTATGGTCTGGGAGGTGATGGTTTGGTGATGGGGTATGAGGTCATGGTCGAGGGGGTGGTAGGAGGAGGTGACTTCAAGGTGGCACCTGGTTTCAGCGGTGTAGAGGTCAGTGCACCAAACTACCACTGCAATCTTGTCTGCTGGTTTTATGGTGAGGTTGGAGTTTGAGTGGAGGGAGTGGAGGACTGCGCATTGTGAGTGTGAGAAGTTGGAGTGGGTGAGGTGTTTGGACAGGTTGAAATGAAGAGGTCAAGGGTGGGTAGCAAGCCAGGACAGGATGTTCAGATGGATGGGGTGTGTTGGAGGTGGGAGAAGGGGTCCTCAATGGGAGAGCGGGTGTCTTGGTTGTAAAAGTAGGCATGGAGGCAGAGGCAGTGGAAGAAACGTTCAAGGTTGCAGCATGTGTCAAACTCATTAATCTGGGACTGTAGAGAGATAAAGTTGAGGCCTTTACTGAGGACTGAACATTTGTCCTCAGTGAGGGGGAGGTCTGGGGGAATGGTGAAGACATGGCAGGATTGAGGGCTAGGATCTGGAGTGGGGCTGGAGTTTGAGGTGGGATGGGAGCTAGGATCTGGAGTGGGGCTGGAGTTTGAGGTGCGGGTTGGAGACAATGGCTTGGGTGGGCGTGGTTATCGGGCCAGTAATGACGTCACCAAAGGAGGTGATGTTTACAAAGTGGGCAGAAAATGGGGTTTATGGTTAATTTAAACTTGGGTGAAAGTGATGTCACGGATGGGGGGTGGGCAATTTTACCGTTGGGTTCCCAGCTGCTGATGTCACCAACGGGATCTACTAGCGAGGTGGAAGTGACTGCCATGGCAACAACTATGGGGCCGGAAGTGACGTTCAAGGTAGGTATCACGTTAGCGATAGTGAATCCAGGGGCGCCGGTGTATCCTACAGTGGTAGTTTTCTCTGCAGTTGTGAAGGTGGTTGAGTGATCGGCGATCTTGGAGGTGGTGTGGTCAGCAGTGGCTGCAGACCGTGTGGTGGCGTCGGGGTTGGAAGTGACTTCATCGATCACCCCAACGGTTGTGGAAGGAACAACCGCCTGGCTACTGGTGTCTGGGTGGTTCCAGAGGCAGGGAGAACTTTCTGGAAGGTTTGAGGAAGCCCGTGTAGGAAGGCAAGTACATGAAATTTTGTTTAGCTTACATTATTTTATGTCCGATGCGGTAGATAAATACTGTGTTGAGTGCATGTATCCTCCTGAGGATGTACAAATACAGAGGTCTGGGAAAGTGAGGCTCTGAGCTGGGGCAGGACTGACTGCAGGTAGAGTAGATGGCGGCGCATGGCTGATAGCGTGGAGCAGAGATTCCATTAGGAATATACTTAAGAGAGAAATCAGGAGGGCAAAAGGGGACCTGAGATAATTTTGACAAATAAGATTAAAGAGAATCCAAAGGAATTCTAAAAATTCATGAAGGCCAAAAGAGTAATTAGGGAGAGTTTGGGCCTCTTAAAGATCAGTAAGGCTGCCTATGTGTAGAACCATAGGAGAGGGGGGAGATACTGAATGATACTTTGCATCAGTGTTTACTGTGGAAAAGGATATGGAAGATAGAAAACATGGGGAAATAAGTAACAACATCTTGAAAACTGTCCATATTACAGAGGAGGAGGTGCTAGACATCTTAAAATGCATATAGGTGGATAAATCCCCAAGACCTGGTGTACCCTAGAACACTGTAGGAAGCTAGGGTAGTGATTGCTGGGCCGCTTGCTGAGATATTTGTATCATCGATAGACACAGGTGAGGTGTCGGAAGATTGGAGGTTGGCTAACATGATGCCACTATTTAAGAATCATGGTAAGAAAAAGCCAGGGAACTATAGATTGGGTTAGTAATGGACAATTTGTTGGAGAGAATCCTAGGGATGAGATTTACATGTATTTGGAAAACAAAGACTAATTAAGGATAATCAACATGGCTTCAGTAAGGCATTCAAAAAGGTTCCTCATGGTAGACTGGTTAGTAAGTTTAGATCACATGGAACACAGAGAGAATCAGCCATTTGGATACAGAACTGGCTCGAAGATTGAAGGCAGAGGGTGGTGGTGTAGGATTGCTTTTCAGACTGGAAGCCTGTGACACGCAGTGTGCCACAAGGATCGGCACTTTTGTCATTTATATAAATGATTTGGATGTGAACATAGAAAGTATGGTTAGCAAGTTTGCAGAAGACACCAAAATTGGAGGCGTTGTGGACAGTGAAGAAGGTTACCTCAGTGCACAATGGGATCTTGATATGATAGGCAGTGGGCTAAGGAATGGCAGATGGAATTTAATTTAGATCATGTGATGTGCTGCATTTTGGAAAGGCAAATCAGGGCAGGGCTTATATACTTAATGGTAAGATCTTGGAGTGCAGGTACATAGTTCCTTGCAAGTAGAGTCACAGGTAGACAGGATAGTGAAGAGGCATTGGGTATGTTTGCCTGTATTGGTCAGTGCATTGCTTTTAGGAGTTGGGAGGTCATGTTGCAGCTGTACAGGACATTGACCCGTATTCCCAATTCCTCCGCCTCCGCCGTATCTGCTCCCAGGAGGACCAGTTCCACCATAGAACACACTAGATGGCTTCCTTCTTTAGAGACCACAATTTCCTTTTCCACGTGGTTAAAGATACCCTCCAATGCATCTCGTACATATCTTGCACTTCCGCCCTCAGACCCCACCCCTCCAACCATAACAAGGACAGAACGCCCCTGGTGCTCAACTTCCACTCTACCAATCTTTGCATAAACCAAATCATCCGCCGACATTTCCGCCACCTCCAAACAGACCCCACCACCAGGGATATATTTTCCTCCCCACCCCTTTCCGCCTTGCGCAAAGACCGTTCCCTCCGTGACTACCTGGTCAGGGCCACGCCTCCTAGCAGAGCGCTTTAGGGAACATCTCTGGGACACCCGTACCAATCAACCACACTGCCCTGTGGCCCAACATTTCAACTCCCCCTCCCACTCTGCCGAGGACATGGAGGTCCTGGGCCTCCTTCACCGCCGCTTCCTCACCACTCAACACCTGGAGGAAGAACGCCTCATCTTCCGCCTCGGAACATTTCAACCCCAACTTCAAGTACATGAGATGTAAGCCACCCTTTTATTGCCCCTTTCAAATTGCCCAGAGTACAGTTAAGAGTCAATCACATTCTGGATTCACATGTAGGACAGATGAAGTAAAGAAGGAAGATTTAGTCCCGTAAAGGACACTAGTGAATCACATAGGCTTCTGCAAAAATTGACAGTAGTTACATGACTATCATGTGACTAGCTTTTACTTCCGGGTTTTCACTGAATTTATATTTTACCAGCTGCCATGCTGAGATTCCATTTTGCAGCACTGTATAGAGTCATAGAGTCATACAAATTTGGCATTCATATTCATTTATTTATATTGCATTTTGGTCATGTTATACAGAAGTACAACAACTCAGAATTTGTTTTGAATAGTCAAATTGTTACATAATTATCCTATGCTATTACAACCAAGGCTGATGTCTCAAAGTTCACACAATGGTGTATTTGAGATTTCAAAGTTGCATTGCTGGATATAATTATGACATCCTGTGTACTGGAGCTACACGCGTGAATTTTGTTCAAAGCATAACAGCATTAAATTTTTTAAATTAAGGGATTTTATTTTGGAGATTGTAGCTGGACACTTTTTTAACGTTATGATAGTCATGACAACATGACAACATACAAAGGAAATTGTTATAATCTAATTCAATCAAAATGCCTAGTTTGCTGACAGAGAAATTGCAGATATGAATCACTTCAGTCATTTGTGCACAACAAAAATCAATTTGACAAGGCACATTATCCTTTTATTATCTATTTTAAAAATTCTTCGAAGTTTTTGAAAGTATTGAGCATCTTCTGATTTTGGGTGGATATGACTAGACAATAAAATCAATACATACTTAAAATCTTCTATTGCTCTTTTAATAACCTTATAATGTGATCATTTTATGGAAATGTATATGGAAAAGTTTTTTGGGTTAAATAGTAGAAAGTCATATTTCCAGCCAGCAAAATATCCTTTATTTGGCCTATGAAATTTGAGCAAGAGCACATAAATAGGCTGTAGTAATGTCTATTTAAACATTGTTAAACAGTGAAGCCAATGACTGTTTTAGGCAAAGATAGAGAGATTTTTGAACAGTAAAGGACTTTAGCATTTTGGTGAGTGGGCAGGTAAGTGGAGCTGTGTCAACAAAAAGATCAGCCATGATCATATTGAATGGCAGAGCAGGCTAAAGGGGCCAGATGGTCTACTCCTGCTCCTCGTTCTTACGTTATGCTCTTATATTATAGTTCAAACAAATTTGTGAAAATGTTTCAAAGTTATCAGATTTTAATAAGTTCTGATACATTATAAGGATATGTTCAGACACTAAAATCAATATTTATCAAGTGGGATAAAAACATACAAATAAAGAGAAAAAAATAAATTTTATATTAAATCTTAAGCAATGTGTAAACCTTTAGTTCACAGTAAAGATCGTTTCAGTTGTTGATCATTGCATCAAAAATATTACTGAGTAAATAATCAGTTGCATTATACAATTCAATTTAATAAAGAAGTAGAAATCATGCAAATGAATATACATTGTAGCAATGAAAATCCCTGTTATCATTCCTTATATGAATCAAAGTGAAGTTTACAAAAGGAGCTTATGGCTTCAAACCACCTGAAAATGTGTTATTGAATAGTCATTTTTAAGATTCATCGAGATGACATGGCTAGAAGTTAATCCTTTAGAAGCCAGGAATTTTTAATTTTAATCTTTCAAAAATGTTTTTTTGTAATTTTGAAAGCAGTTAGTGGATTAATTTGACACATGGATAACGGTATAACTTCATAAGTAATTGATGTTAAACAGTTCTGAAGCAAGAACACAAAACTATTAAGAATATTTGAGGTGGAGATAATTGGATAATTACTGACTGATGGAAATACAATTAATAATCAATCACTATGAAATACAAATTATTATTGAAAAGTATTTTCCCATTTTCCTCCCTTGAGCATTGAGGCTGGCGTAAGCATTGAAGAACTTCAGCCTTCAGACCTGCCGGAGCGCTTTTCCTGAAATCTACTATATGCGTAAGGAAATCCAACAGAAGTTCTCCATTTTCATTTCCTTCAATGAAACACTCTGTGATATCAAAGATAGAAGAAAGCTCATAGATATGATACTTCATTCTCATTTCATCAAGGACTTTGTGGACATCAAGGAAAAGGCAACTGCTGAGAAACCGGGATCCAGCTTTCCTCCAAAGTGAATGATAGCCACCGTCATCTGGTAATAATAATATTTGAAAGATATTTGTGAAAACATTCTTATTTAATTTGAATTCTGATACTACAAAATTCCTCTGTAAATTATTTATTTGTCTCAATAGCATTCGGGGACAGTGATTATAGTCATGAAGTGAAAATAACAAATGCTGGAGATCACAGTGGATCAGACAGCATCCATGGAGAGAGAGCAAGTTAACATTTTGAGTCTAGATGAAAAGCATAGTATCATGAAGTATATGTGGAAAAAGTGCAACTAAATTTATTAGGGTAACCATGGTGTGATAACAGAACTGGCTCAGGTAAACTAGAATTAAACATTGGCACACAAAAATGTAACAGAATAATAGGATCCATTTATAGAGGAGATAGTTTCAGTAAAGGCAAAATATATTCCTACACGGGTAAAAACAATGACTGCAGATGCTGGGAACCAGATTCTAGATTATAGTGGTGCTGGAAAAGCAGAGCAGTTCAGCCAGCATCCGAGGAGCAGGAAAATCGATGTTTCGGGCAAAAGCCCTTCATCAGGAATGTTCCTGATGAAGGGCTTTTGTCCGAAATGTCGATTTTCCTGCTCCTCGGATGCTGCCTGAACTGCTCTGCTTTTCCAGCACCACTCTAATCTAGAACCTATTCCTACAAAGGGGAAAGCAAACACAAGCAAATCTAGAGCTCCCTATTTGGCAAAAGAGAAATCAAGCAACATGAAATAGAAAAAGTGTGCATATGATAGATGCCATGTGGTCAGTACAATTGAGAAACAAACAGAATATAAAAGGGTTATATGGGAAATGAGTTTTAAAAATTAAGCAAAGAGAGTTTGAGAAGATACTGACAGCTAAGAAAGCAAGGTATCCAAAAGTCTTCCACAGTGATGTGACATTGGAAGAGTTGTAAAAGTAGGAAAGGAATGATTTTAGATGTTACACATGAAGGCAGAAGACCTGACTGGGATAACAAAAGAGTACTTTTTACTTGTCATTAGTGAGGAGGAAGTTGCTTCTCAAATCAGTATGAAAGGAAATATTCAGACACTAGATGGGCTAAAAATAGATGAAAGTGAAGTATTGGATAACCTGACTGAAGTTGGTAAGTTACTTGGATCAATGTTAATGCAGTTGGTGACATTGAGACAAGTAGGAGCTGAGATATTGATGGTATCTTTCCATTCCTCCTTAAATAAAGGTCTAGTATCAGAGGATTGGAGAATTGCAAATCATAAATTCTTATTCAAAACATGATGTAAAGAAAATCCCAAAAACCACAGGCCAATCAGTTTTACAGCAGAACGAAGGCTTTTGGAAACATTAATTTGGGTCAAAATTAGCAGTCACTTGGACAAATGTAAATTAATTTCTCTGAACCAAAAGGCCTACGTTCAAGTCCCACAAGTTCATGTGGTGCATCATAACATACCAAGACAGGCTGATTAAAAACATAATACAGAATCATGAAAATTTGGAGGAAAGAAATTAAGCCATTCAGGCCATCAAAGGTTGCTCCTCACATTCCAATTCGATTCTTTATAACCTGCATTCATTAGTATTCTTTGCTTACAAGAATATAATTCCCCTTCAGAAATAAATGTTGATTCTGCATCAATCAACATATTTTCTTTATTCATTCACTGGCTGGGCTAGCATTTATTGCTCATTCCTCATTGCTCAGAGGGCAGGTAAGTGCCAACCACTTTAGTGTGGGTCAGGACTCACATGCAGGCCAGATCAGGGAAGGATGACAGTTTCCTTCCCTAAAGGGTGTTAGGTTTTTCCAACAATCGCCACCATTAGCTCCTCAATTCCAGTTTTTTGTTCTACTGAATTTAAATTCCATTACTTGCTATGTCCCAATTTGAACCCAGGTCCCCAGGACACTATTTGATTCTCCAGATTAGTTGACCAGCAGTAATATCACGAGGCTGTCACCTCACCATATTTGAGCAGTGAATTCTGCATTCTATATCCACCAATTTTTCATTTCCTAAAATGCTGACCATTTTCTTTATAAATGGCCTCTTATAAACACTTTATGGGTGAAAATATTCCATGTATTTTTACCCAATCTTGGAGACATCTAACAGATTTCTGCTGCTCAGCTGCAGTGACAAAAGTACGAACATCTGAAGTCTTTAATTCAAATGTAAATCCCTCATCACTACCGATGCTGGCTTTGCACGACTTAGCTTGTGGAGAAAACTTCAAGAAGTAAACTAGCATTTGTTGAAATGTTGGATGCAGTGGGGCATTGCTCAAAGAATTTCTCTTCCACTCTTGGGTGTCCCTGAAAGACAGTTTGCATTTCACTGAAGTATTAGTATTCTGGAGATGTTGACTGCTCTGTATATCAGGAGTTTTGCTGATTTAGAGGTCTTTATTGCCAAACATTTATTGCTGTTGTTTGTTATATAATGAGCCTGCACAGATCACCCCGAATTAGATCTCTTCATCAATGGTGATCTTCTAAGAGATGTGGCTGCCAAGATCTGAGAAGTGCTCAAAATATTCAAGAGTCTCTACAACGCCATTAGGAAGAGGTCTATTTGACTGACCTGTTGCAGGTTGACTTGAGTTTTATTTGGCAGCAATCAAGGGCAAGGCAAATCTCTTTTATGCAAAATATGTTAACTGGTTTATAAATAAATTTAGTGCAGAATTGATTACAAAAATGCAATCACCTGCACACAGCAAGTCATGTATATTTATGGTGATCAGTTTAATGTTGTCATGGATGTCAAGTTAAACATTTGTACATGCAAATATACAGACATATAAATTAGGAGCAGAAATAGGTCACTCAGCAACTTGGACTTGTTTTAGCCATAGGATGTATGCAATTGAGGAGAATTTGTGTCAGGGTTACCCTGCTGAGGACAAAAACTTCAACCATAATCCTCATTCTTTAAGATAGTTGCAATTATTGCATTTCTTTGGTTATATGGAGGAAGTGGAAGGAGGGGGATCTTGTTATTTTTCTTCTCAAATGCATACAATGAATGCTGATGTTTTGCTCTGAGGAAAAGCCAGTTTTGAAGACTTCTTTTGGAATATCATTGGTACCATTTTACCTGTTGATCTCTCTTGATTTTATCATAGGATATTGAGGAGTGTAGTCTGGAGTATTAGCTACTACTTGTGTATTCATAGTTGATGAGTTGTTCAAAATGTTGTTGTTGAAGAATGGCATTCTCATCCTTCAGTTGAGAAACACAATCATGAGAGTAAAAGGGATTTTGCATATTTATATTAGACACTTGTGGCTTCAAAAAAGCTTTGCTTGTTATGATGGTCAGCCTACCTCAGGTTTATCTTTTTCTCTACCATATGAGCGTTAGCATCAAGATTTGTCTTTTGGGAGCAGTTTTGAGCTTTTTGAATGCCATTTATTTGATTTGCCACGTTAAGTCTCTCTGCGAAGCCTGATGGCTGTTTATTTTTGTTCCAGGAGACCTCATATTTCAGTATATTTTTTTCAACAAACCAATCCAAGCGATATGGATATTTTAGCCCAATGCTGTGGGTTATAGCAATCTAGTCCAGTTGATTTTATCTTATCTCATTATTCTAGAATTGATGTTGATGTGTGACAATCGAGGTTGGTTGAGTTGCACTTGGAACCTCTTTCTGTAACTGGGTTGCTTTTGGGGCTGAGGCATTGTGTTTCTTCCTTTTGAAATTTAGTAACTGGTGAAAATAACCTCGTTGATAATGTGGGCATTCAGAATTGAGCAATATAGTGATAGATAAAGACGAACAGCTAAAAATGCTGGCAGTACTCCTGGTAGGGAAGTCACTACGCCCATCTGAGATGCATCCTAGTTTGCTGAGAGAGGTAAGTGAAAAAATTGTGGAGCCATTGATAAAAATTTTCCAGAACTCTCTGAACACAGAACTAGTCCCACGGTACTGGAGGAGTGTAAATGTGGAGCCATTGTTTAAGAAAAGGAATCCAGGAAACTGCAGATCTGTCAGCTTGACAGCAATAGTGTGAAAACTGACGGAAGTTATAATTTGGGATACGTATACATACACTTGGAGAAAAATAAGTTAATAGTGGACAGTTAGCGTAGCTTTGACATGGGCAGGTCATGTCTGACAAGCTTAATTAAGTTTTTTGACAAGGTGACACAGTCAGTGGATGAAGATACTGCTATGGATGATATACATTTGGATTTTCATTTGATATTGTGCCACATGGCAGGTTGTTTAGCAAATTAGAAATTTGTGCAATTGATGGGTCCTTGGCATTATGGACTAGAATTGGTTAAAGGATAAGAAACAGAGGGTGGTTATAGATGGAAATAGAATCATAGCATCGTGCAGCACAGAAACAGACCCTTCGGTCCAACCAGTCCATGGTGAACATAATCCCAAACTAAACTAGTCCCACCTGCCTGCTCCTGGTTCATATCTTTCCAAACCTTACCTATTCATGTACCTATCCAAACGACTTTTACATATTGTAATTGTATCCACATCAACCACTTCCTCAGGAAGTTCATTCCACATGTGAACCACCGTCTGGATAAAACAAAACATTGCCTCTCATGTCTTTTTTAAATCTCTCTCCTCTCACCTTAAACATGTGTCCCCTAGTCTTGAAATCCCCTGTCCTAGGGAAAAGACAGCTATCAACAATTCTATTTATACCCCTCATTATTTAATAAACTTTTATCAGATTGCCTCTCAACATCCTATGTTCCAGTTTAAAATGTCCTAGCCTATTCAGCCTTTCTTTATAACTCAAACCTTCCACACCCAGCAATACCCCTGGGAATTCTCTTCTGAACCCCCTCCAGTGTAATAATATCCTTCCTATAACTGGACAACCAGAACTGGACACAGTATTCCAGAAGAGCCCTCACAAATATATTGTACAACCTCAACATGATTTCCCTACTCCTATACTCAAACAGACAAGCAGTGAAGGTAAGCATGCCAAATGCCCTTTTAGCCACCTTGTCTATATGTGATGCAAACTTCAAAGCATTATGTACCTGCATCCCTATGTCCCTCTGTTCTACAACACTAACCAAGATCCTTCCATTATTGTATAAGCCCTATCCTTGTTTCTTGTACCAAATTGCAATACTTCACACTTATCTAGATTGAGCTCCATCTGCCATTTGATCAAGATCTCTTTGTAATCTTAAAAAGAACTTTCTTCACTGTCTACTATGCCACCAATTTTGGTGTTGTCTGCAAATTTACTAACCATGCCTTCTATATTCTCATCCAGATCATTTATATAAATGACAAACAAAAGAGGACCCTGATCCCTGTGGAATGCTGCTGGTAACAGGCCTCTAGGCTGAAAAGCAGCCCTCCACCACCATTCTCTGTCTCCTGCCAATAAGTCAATTACATATCCGACTGGCAAGCTCACTGTGAATCCTATTTGATTTGACTTTACTAAGTAGACTGCCATGTGGAAGCTTGGTGTTCCACAGGGATTGGCAATGGGACTTTTGCCTTTTCTAATCAATGTAACAATTTGTAGATGGCTGTTGTGGGCAAAGTCTCTAAATGTATAGATGATACTAAGATGTGAGAATAATGGATTATGAGGAAGACTCTGAGTGACTTCAGAGATACAAAGAAAAACTAGAGAAAGTTGGCTTATTTTCTTTGGAGCAGAGAAGATCAAAAAGTGATCTTATTGACAAGTTCAAATTCATGAACAATTTTGACAAGGTAAGGAAGGATATTCGGTTTCCTTCAGTTGGTATGTCAGCAACTAAGGGTAACAATTTCAAGATTTTTAGCAAAGAAACTAGGAATGAGATGAGGAGAAACTTCTTTACTCAGAGTTGTTAGTAATTGAAATGCACTATCTAGGAGAGTTGTGAAGGTGGATTCTATTGGAAGTTTCAAAATAGAGGTGGATAGATATTTGAAAGTGATGAATTAGAAGGATACAGAGATAGGATTAGAGAATGGCGCAAGCTAGGTTACTCTTTTGGGAGCCAGTTCAGTCATGATTGGTCAACAACCTCCTTCTATACTGTAAAATTCCATGATTCCATAAAATTTGAGCCTCTGGAGGTAGGTTTGCTTGCTGAGCTGGAAGGTTCATTTCCAGACGTTTCGTCACCCTACTAGGTAACATCTTCAGTTGGCCTCCGGGCAAAGTACTGCTGATGATTCCTGCTTTCTGTTTATATGTTTGGGTTTCTTTGGGTTGGTGATGCTATTTCCGGTGGTGATGTCATTTCCTGTTCTTTTTCTCAGGGGGTGGTTGATGGGGCCTAACTCAACATCAACAAACACATTGAGTTAGACCCAATCTACCACTCCCTGAGAAAAATATTAGGAAATGACATCACCACAGGAAATGGCATCACCAACCCAAAGAAACCCAAATATATAAATAGAAAGCAGGAATTATCAGCATTGCTCCACCCGGAGGTCCACTGAAAATGTTACTTAGTAGGGTGACAAAACATCTGGAAATGAACCTTCCAGCTCAGCGAGTAAACCTACATCCACAACCTCAACCTGATCTACAAGTCTTCACAAAGACTTGAGCCCTGCAATGCCTTAATGCTAGGTGGATTGTCAATGCCAATTGGACAAGATAATAGTCTGTCCAGCAGGCAATAGTCCTCCAGCTGGACTGAGTGATAGAAACATCACTTAGAACTTTGATCCAGTCAATAACATAATCCACAAAGTATCAACGCTTTGATCTTGGGTGCTTCCAAGTGTTTTGTGTTTGACCTTCTGGTGGGAAAAAAGTTTGTTAAAATGAGACAATGCTGAGGATTCTTTGTCAGCAAGAGAATTACATTTACATAAATCTTTCCTACTCCATTTGCCCAATGCTTCCACTCCAGACATGAATGTTGTTGTCAACCCTGGCAAGAAAAATCCCCAGAAGAACATATTCTTCTTTTTGGATGGCCACGAGGACTTCATCAAAGTCAGAATGGAACTTTTCCAGAACAGGTTTACTAGAGTTCAGGGTCAGAACATAAGCACTGATGAAGGTGACATCTTGTTTATAGCTGAGCTGTAGTTGAAATGCAATGGGTCTTTCATTTACGCAACTGAACACTTCTGACAGTACAGGTAAGATCCTATTCCAGACAGTAAAACTAAATGTGTGGGCACAAGGGTCACTGTCAACCTGACTTTCCAGTACAAGTTATATCCCTCTGTTTGTTCCTTCATTATACCTACCTGGAAAGATATATCTCACTGAGGTCAGCATAGTCTTTCAGAGTTTTAATAGCTCAGCTTAGATGACTGTAACTGTTCCTCTAGACAATCAGCACATGAGTGTTCTAATACTCCAAGTTGAAAATTTTAAAATGTTTTTCTTTGCCTACAAAGATGTTGATTTCTCAAGATGTTGCTCCTCAGCCAGATAAAAATAGGGTAGCCTAACTTTAAGATATCTTTTCCAGCCCCATCCTCTCTTGGGGTGAGCAGAGGGAGCAAGGACAACTCTGTCCCAATTCAGGTGTCCAATGGCTTTCATATTTCTATCCCATGTACGTGTCATGTTTACTGGGAACTCGAAAATTCAAAACCTTATCCTCACCATCTGTTCTCCACTGCCACAGGGATTGTCAAATGAATCCTGGTAGAAGCTCTTATATGGCTTTATTCATTATGGGAACCTTGGCACATGTAATTGTTCAGACAATCTTGATGGGTTAGAATACTTGGAATCCCTACAGTATAGAAACAGGCCATTTGGCCTAACAAGTCCATACAGATCCTTGGAACATTAACTCACCCAGACCCGGGTGGGGAGAATGTGCAAACTCCACACAAAGAGCCAAATGAGGCTGCAATCAAACCCGGGTCTCTGGTACTGTGAGGCAGCAGTACTAACCACTGAACCACCATGCTGCTCCCACTGAGCCACAGTGCCGCTCCCACTGAGTCACCATGCCACCCCCAATTCTTGCCCAATTCTCAGTGAGATGTCAAACCATGATGTTTGGGACCATCTTATGGCTATAGCTTTCCTGCTTCCATCTTCACAAACCATGAGATCCATAGTCTTCCTTTTTCTGTTCTGCCATTAACAATATCTTTTCATGTAAAGTAACCCATGCTATGTTCTGTTTTCAACATCATCCATACAATCTTTAGATTCTTAAGGCCAGTTAACATTTTATATCTAATAACCATATCAATGACCAGCCATTGTCTGTTTCCTGCCATCTAGCTAACTCATTAGGTACAATACAACTTTTACATTGCTTCACATGCAGTGTACTTCCAAAGAAGTCATACTGAACTTGAAATACTAACTCTATTTCTCTCTCCACAGACAGACTACTGAGTTTCTCCAGTACTTACTGTTTCTTTTTGTGCATTTATAGTCTTTTTGAACATGCACCAGAATGTATCAATCTAAATATCAGGAGGCAAATGGATAAATGAATAAAATATTAGATTATATTTTCCTTGTTGAATTTCAATTAATGCAGAGTCCTTATGTTTGCATATCAGAAAAATTAGACAGCCACTTACCTGCAGTTTGTACTATTAGAAGTTTGCCATTAGTTTCCAGAAGGCTGTGAAAATACTTGATGGTATCGTGCAAACTTTCTACATAATACAACATCTAGACAAGAAAATTTAAGATCAGAAATGCAAATATATTTTCATTTAAGCTGCTTTTATTTTAAAATTAATTATGATACCTTCCTCAGTGTTTAAAGACACTGGATTTGAAATTTTGGTGTGATCAATGTGGAATCATATGCAATTTGGAAAGCCCAAAGATGGGGCAGGGAGTTTACTTCTGCCAAAATTGACCATTGTTGTCTCTGTTCTGCTACTTGCAAGTAATGGGGAGCATGAATGAATTTATTTTTGCCACAAACAACTATATTTGTGTGAGTTCTGCATACTGTGGGAATTACCTCTAATACTGATATGAGGCCTTAAGATACTGTGTTCTAACGTAGCCTTTGAAAAATTTCTCAATCCTAAACTCTTGGTAATGAATGGCAAGTGAAGTTGACAACACTGTCACAAAGCTTCTGAAGGAGTTGAAGATTTTCTAGATCCCCTTTCAGACTTTCTCGGTCTTAGAGCGGCACGGTGGCTCAGTGGTTAGCACTGCTGCCTCACAGCATCAGGGTTTCCAGGTTCAATTTCAGCCTCGGGTGACTGCCTGTGTGAAGTTTGCACATTCTCCCCGGGTCTGCGTGGGTTTCCTCTGGGTGCTCCGGTTTCCTCCCACAGTCCAAAGGTGTGCAGGTCAGGTAAATTGGCCATGCTAAATTGCCCATAGGTTAGGTGCGTTAGTGAGACGGAAATGGGTCTAGGTGGGTTACTCTTCGGAGGGTTGGTGTGGACTTGGTGAACCGAAGGGCCTGTTTTCACACTGTAGGGAATCTAATCTAATCATTGTAGCAATACTCTGATAGTCCAGTTTTCTGCCAGACAAGGAATCAGCTCTGGAGGAAGTGAGACTGCAGATGCTGGAGATTAGAATCGAGAGTGTGGTGATGAGCAATCAGCCTGGTAGGGTAGTGCATTGGCTGTCCTCCAAATAAGGACGCAGAATGTCAGGATAGATTATTCTGAGCTTTTGCGAGCTTCCTACCTTTTGACAATATCTGCAAATAGGGTGAAGTCTCACTGAATCTTCAATAAAAGTGGATTTTAGTCAAAACTCCCTAGAACTATTTGAAATCATGGTGATGTTGGGTGCCTGGACACCTCATATATAAAGCATTTAGTCATGGCCAAACTGAAAGGCTCATCCCTATTTATGGGAGATATTTTTGCAGTAAGATTGGATGTTCCAGCAAACCCTGCCTCCTGCCTCTCTTTTACATGTGGTGGATTACAAAAGCAGTATACAATGTATACTAACTCCAGCATGGGCTGAGGACCATAATAGGGCTTATTTGTATGACTGGAGATTTCCATGGATGATGTTAGGAGAAAGATCCCCAATAAAACTATTTTTCCCAATCTCAACAAAAGGTTGTTTCAAAGCACATTAAAAAAATGCTCCTAAAATTAAAGTGAATTGCAACACAATTAATATACTGTAATTCAGTTCTAGTTTGAGAGTCTCATTGCTCATAAAACAGATAAATGTTTATTTAATTCTTCACCTCCCTTAAAAAGGAAGAAATAAGTATTTTTGTGTTAACGTACTCCAGCTATAAAACCGTCTCACGTTTTAGACCTTAACATCCATAATGAACTTGGACTGTAATTAAGAAATTAGATAACAAGACAATTATCTCAAATAAATATTAAACTATGGTTCAGTGGTTTTGTAACCAAATAATGCACATGCAGTTCAAGAAGTTGGAATGTATGAGAAAATTGATATTATATATTAAAAATCGAATAACATAGTCCAAATGTATTTCCTTCTTAATTTTCCCAGTTAATCTGAAGGTCTTAATGATGTATTCATTGGGATATAGAAAAATGAGAGGTGACCTTATGTAAACATACAAGATTCTTAGGGGACTTGGCAGGTTTGAGATAAAAAGGTAGGAAATTCTGGGAGCAGAGGGCATAATCTCAGAGTAAGCAGTCACCCTTTTAAGACAGAGATGAGGTGGAATTTCTTCTTTCAGAAGGTAGTGAATCTGTGGAATTCATTATTACGGAAAGGTTGCATCATTAAAAATATTTAAGGCGGAGATAGTCAGATGTTTAATCAGTAAGCAAATCAAGGGTTATGAGCACAAGGAAGAAAGCGGCTTTGAGGATTATCTGATTAACCATGATCTCATTGAATGGCAGAACAGAATTGATGGGCTGAATTGACTATTTCTGGTTCTATGTCTTATGGTCTAGTTTTATTGGTTCATGAATGTGAAGTGTTGACCTCCTGGCCTGGCATAGCGGCCTCTCTGCCTGCTGTAGTACTCTTCCAGAGCAGCCTCCCTGCGTGGCAGGGCAGCTTCACCCAGCATGGCACCCTCTCCGCCCGGCATGGCTTCCTTGGCCTGGCGTGGTGGTCTAAAGTGATGTCCCAGCCTCACGATCCTCAAGGTGAGATGCAGTGTAGTCTGGAGCCAGGGTTTGGTGCAACCTGGAGGTTAGGTGGAGGCATAGATGGGTTGGAGACCCATTGTTCCAGGTTTCTTTTTCTGCAATGCTGGACATTTTCTTTCTGTATTTTCCAAGATCTTGTAATTAGGTATCTTTGTACCTAAGATGGCGCTGTAGGAGGTAGCATATAAACTTGTCACTATACTCATTGAGTATATGTGACTAAAAAGCTAATGCATTCATTTATTAATTTATCAAATGGGAAGGATTCCGGTAACATGAAAGATGGATTGTGAGAGAATTATGTTACAATCGTCTCCAACACAATATGGTAGATGTTCACAGGCATTACTTGTTATCAAGTTACCCACTTGCCCATTTGGTATCTGAAGTGTTAGGCAGATCAAAGATGAGGAATTATGTGCCTAACTATGATATCAAAAAGAATGTTATTTCTAAAGACTAAGAGGCATGTACAGCAATTAGTGTTTGGACACTGAACGGCATGTTTTGATATTTGGTTAGGACTGCCTTCACAACCAGCCCTAATATCTCCCCTCTCTGCAACTTGTTAAGTTATTTTTTAACTGCTGTTACCTCAATCATGTGAATGAAATCAAATTTTTTACTTTCATTCCTTTTCTTGTTTTGCTTTTCATATTCTCCTGAGGTCATCTGGTTCCAGGTGAAGGAAATATTTGGACCTGAATTCCATTCTTTCACAAGTGCTGGAACACAGAAATAGAATTGCAAGGAAACCTTTTAATAAACTGAAATGAGAAACAATAACAGCTTTGTATCTAGCTTCCAGACGTTTGGTTTAGAAACATTTCATTATTTTCTGCTTTTTGAAGAAGGCATTGATTAGTTAAATGTAGCATTGGTAAATCATACAGAATTTGAAGTCCTTTGCACTTCATAGTGTCGCATTTGCTGTTGAAAAACATGACCTACTTTGATAAAATATGCATATTATCAATCAGTGCATATAGTAGAACCTGCTGGAATGTCTTGGAAGTTACATAAATAGATTTTAACTAGATCAACATATTGAATCAGGTAAACATTGTGCAAAAATGTTGCCCACCAGAAATTCTTTTGCTAATTCTGAGATAGCCACTGTCAGTTTCTACAAATATGTCTGTGTCAACTCATTGAAAGAGCCATACAATTCACCTTACTCCTGAGTTAGATTGCTTTCCTCTTCTATCGTGTTTGTTACTTTAACTGTTGAGCACACAGCCATCAATTACAAATAGCCAACCAGCTCTCTGTCTTTAATGAGGTCGTGTTATGCAATCCAACATGTACACTCAGTGAAAGCAACATTATGATTCTGTATGATTATATAATTATTGTAGATGGGTTCAAAAGTCACAGTAAGAACAAACACAGTGCTTCACAAATTGTAGAAAACAGTGAGTTACTCAAAAACAGTTCTACCAAATCCTTTGATCTCTATATTCTATGCATACTAATACCAAATTGCAATATATTTTAAAAAACAGTCAATTTCAGAAAATATGAAACCAAGAATATATATTTATATCTTCAATCTCTCTCATTAATTCAATAACTGTGATTTAAAAATTTGGCAGTTGGAATATAATGTGGAAGAGTGAGGTTTGAACTTTGGCAAGAAAAATAGAGGACAGGAATATTATTAAAATGAAGAAAGTCTGCAGAAAGCAGCAGCACCTAAGAATTTGGGAGTCATAGAATCCCTTCAATGTGGAAGCAGGCCATTCAGTCCATCGAGTCCACACCAACCGTCTGAAGAGCATCTCACCCCATCCCCATAACCTTGCATTTCCCATGGCTAATCTACCTAACCTGCACATCCCTAGACACTATGGACAATTTAGGCGGAAGTGATACTGCAGATGCTGGAGATTAGAGTCTAGATTAGAGTGGTGCTGGAAAAGCACATCAGGTCAGGCAGCATCTGAGGAGCAGGAAAATGGAAGTTTTGGGAAAAAGCCCTCTAGCATGACTAATCAACCTAACTTGCGCACCTTTGGACTGTGGGAGGAAGCCCACACAGACGTGGGAGACTATGCAAAATTCACACAGACAGCCATCTGAGGCTGGAATTGGACCCAGGTCTCCAGTACAGGGAGTCAGCAGTGCTAACCACTGGGTAAAAACAATGACTGCAGATGCTGGAAACCAGATTCTGGATTAGTGGTGCTGGAAGAACACGCTAACCACTGAGCCACTTGCCATCTCATGCAAGTTCTTGTGCATTAATCACAAAATTAAACTGGATACAAGTTCAGTGAGGAAGACAAAATGAATATGGCTCTTTATTTCAAAGAATGAGTGCTGGTGTAGAGGGATTGTCTTATGACGAAAGATTAAACAGGTTGAGATTCTACTAACTGGAGTTTAAAAAATGTGAGGTAATCTCATTGAGACATATAAGATTCTTAAGGGGCTTGACAGGGTAGATACTGAGAGGATGTTTCCCTTTATGGGACAGTCTAAGACCAGAAGACATAGATTCAGAATTAAAGGATGCCAATTTAAGGCTGAAATGAAGAGGAATTTCTTCTGTCAGAGGATTGTGAGTCTTAGGAACTCCTTGCCATTGACAACTGCGGGCAGACTCCTAGTGTATATTTAAGGCTGAGAAAGATAAATTCTTGATCAATTGGGAAACAAGGGTTATAGGGAAAGGACAGGAAACTGGATGCAAGGATTTGGGATCAGCCAAAATCCTATTGAATAGCAGCAAAGGCTTGCAGGACCAAATGGCCTCATCCGCTTCCTATTTCGCATAATCTTGTGGTCTTCTGGAATGGAAAATAATAATATGGACATCTTGCTGAAATTGTACAAGACTCTCATCATACCACAGCTGGAGTACTGTGAATAGTTTATCCCCTTATCCAAGGAAAGACATGTTAGAATTTGAGGCAGTCCAGAGAATGCCGACTAGATTGATCTCAGATATGGAGGGATTTTCTTTTGATGATAAGTCAAGTAGGTTAGGCATGTGCTTATTGGAGTTTAGAAGAATGAGAGGGGAACTTCATTAAAGCATTCAAAGTTCTCAGGGAGCTTGATACTAAAGGTGAAACTATGTTGCTGAAAATGGTTATCCATCATCTTTATATTCGTTAGTAATAGCAACTAACTAATATTATAATTTGAGAGAATAGTATTATCTCAACCACCCACACCCACAAGGGAGCCATATCCCTTGCTGTCCAAAGGGGAAGAACAGAAAAATAAAAGCGGAAATGCTTGCAAATAAACATTTTTGGTGCAGCTAAGATCCATTTTGAGACGTTCTGGACCAGTAATTGTCATTTGTACATTTTCCAGTTTTCCCTCTGGATCCCCAGCAAAAACATCCGTTGCCAGTGCACCAATCTGAAATCAAATGCCCAATTGTGATATTATGCGGGAAGCAGCTTTAATTATTTCAGAATAACATTTCTGCTCCCATCTGGGAGGAAACACTGGTCAAGACAATTGCTAGGTAATCTGATTGGCTGGCAGCTCTGTTATCTCAGCAGTGCTAGGTTCAAGCAGTAGCTGCAGCTGGGACTACATCCTGTCCCCACAAAGGAAGAGTAATGGAGAGAATGGACTTAAAAGTAAGTCTGCTATTTTGGGCAGGTATAGCTGGCAGACCCTAGCATGGGTTGGATTTGCGGAGACTGGATTTCATAGACTGGGGAGGATTTTAAGATGGATGTAGGGCTATTTGCTCTGAGGGGTACAAAGAAAACTCCAAGGGTTATATCCATTTTTGCCAGCCAGCAGCCAGTGCACTGAAAGTTGCCAGTCCACCTGCCTTGAATCTGCAGTCCTCTGTCACACATTAAGTAGAGGAACAAATGGAATATGGCCATTATTTGGTCATTGTAACAGGTCAGAGACAGGAAACAAAGATAAGGGGTCGATATGTAGATGGTAGGAAGGTCACCAGTTTTATTTTGCACGTAACCCTGTCCTTCAAATAAGCTGTAAAATCCATAATTCTGACCAGAAGAAGATCAAAAGATAAATTAATACCTCACACATAACATTTACCACCTGAGAATGTTTTTCTTAATTACCTTTATATTTAGAAATGTGTTGAGGATTAGGCTCCACTACCTCATTATGAATGAAAAAGCCTGGATGCTTGGACTGAATTTTGCCAAGTATTTCAAGGTCGATTTTACCTGAATGGAAAAATAGAAAACAACTGAATGTTTCATTCCTTTAAGTCATTATACATATGTTCATTAGGAATAAGATAAGTGCATAAGTTTCACTTTTTCTTTTAAATTGTCATATTATTTTGACATTTCCCTTTTAAATTAATTTTCACTCAATGTTTTTTTTTGCAAAAACATGCGCATCCAGTTGTATTTTCATTGAATAATGCAATTAAATCACAAGTCCATAGCTTGATTTCACATAACCAAGTAAGAATAATATAATCAATTGGCTTACTCATTTTAGATAGAAAAAATAATCATGGGAAATGTTGGGCATTTAATATTAAATGAGTAGAAGAGGTAGTTAAAGGTGATAAGGAATGGCCTACAATATATGCAGACTTCTTTCTCACACAAAAGTTCAAAAGTTCAACCTGAGTGATACTGGTAGAGAATAAACCAGAGCAGATGAGAGAGGTTAAAAAGTAACGACATACATCATTAATAATGGTCATAATTTATACTTTAGGAATATAATAAAGAAAAGCATAAATATGGCAAAAAAGGTTAATCGACTTCAAAGCTGATTTTTCTAGGCTAAAAGAGTTTGAGGAAATAAGTTCAACAACTCTCTGGCAAACAACGATGTTGAACAACATTGAAAAATACTTTTAAGCTGTTCAACAAGTGCTGGAAAATTCATTATGTTAAATGGAAAAACAAGCTGTACAATGCTGAGGCTCCATGGATGAATAATTATTTAAGAGAACAATTGAGAGCTCGGAACTGCATAGATAGCAAAGAATAATTCTAAAACAGAATGCTAAAAGATTAGGAGTAATGTAAAAAGGAATTATGAAAGCAAAGAACAATGAAATTAAATTGCCAGGCAACTTAAGACAAGATACTAAAATATTTTTATAGGTACATCAAAAATGGAGAAAAGCTATGATGAGAATATGATTATTAAGAAAGAGGATAATAGCACAAGTAAGAATAGAGATGGTAGATATAAAAAAATTCATAGGATTATTTACTAGAAAGGTGGAACAGTAAGTGGGACATTGAATGAACAAAGCAAAATAAGGTATTGGAGATCCTTGGTTCTGTTCTTCCATTTAGCTTTGTTTTTCTTTCAAATAAATTATGGGAGCCTGAAATCTCATTAGGTTTTGCATGTAAATTATTTTTAAGAAGGGATGCATAGAAAAATATACTCAAATTCAAAGAGGTTCAAGACACTGCTCTGGTGAGTTTGCATTCACACATTTTGAAAGAAACAAAGGAAAAATTAGCTGAGACATAACTACACATTTATAATCACACATTATAGAGATGCAATGTCAGACTAACAAAATTAAATGTAGTACCTGAATTTAGGAAGTTAAAGAGAACCTATCTTGGGAATTGTCGATCAGTCAACTAGCAACAGTATAAGAAAAATAATGAAATTCTTCCTAATGGAAAGAATAAAAGAACGTCTAGAAATCAGAAATGGATTCCAAAAGAGAAATCTTGTTTTGTAAATTTGATGATGATGTTTTGAGATTTTTGCTTTAATTCCTGGTAAAATATAGTATGGAAGGAAGTCATGTTATGATTTGCTTTAAATCCTGTTTGACAACATGCTTCTGTCGCTTAGTTACTATAAAAACAGTGAGTTCCAAACTAAGACTTACTGAGAGGAAAGCATAAAATGTTTGCATCATTAAAAAAAACATAGCAAAAGCAATCAATTTAACTTTCAAAATCTGAGCCTTTGTTGGAAGGAAGGGAGAGAAAGACAGAGATTGAGCAACGAATGTTGCAACTAGTCTAATCAGCAGAGTGTATAAGGCAAAAGTGAGGACTGCAGATGCTGGAAACCAGAGTTTAGATTAGAGTGGTGCTGGAAAAGCACAGCAGGTTAGGCAGTATCCGAGGAGCAGGAAAACCGACGTTTCGGGCAAAAGCCCTTAATCAGGAATAGAGACAGGGAGCCTGCAGGGAGGAGAGATAAATGGGGAGGGGGTGGGGGAGAAGGTAGCAAAGAGTACAATAGGTGGATGGGGTGGGGATGGAGGTGATAGGTCAGAGAGGAGGGTGGAGCGGATAGGTGGGAAGGGAGATTGGCAGGTAGGACAGG
>NC_057716.1:75671951-75692161 GCF_004010195.1 Chiloscyllium plagiosum | reverse complement strand
GCTGTTTTCCCTGGAGCATCGGAGGCTGAGGGGTGACCTTATAGAGGTTTACAAAATTATGAGGGGCATGGATAGGATAAATAGACAAAGTCTTTTCCCTGGGGTCGGGGAGTCCAGAACTAGAGGACATAGGTTTAGGGTGAGAGGGGAAAGATATAAAAGAGACCTAAGTGGCAACTTTTTCATGCAGAGGGTAGTATGTGTATGGAATGAGCTGCCGGAGGATGTGGTGGAGGCTGGTACAATTACAATATTTAAGAGGCATTTGGATGGGTATATGAATAGGAAGTGCTTGGAGGGATATGGACCAGGTGCTGGCAGGTGGGACTAGATTGGGTTGGGATATCTGGTCGGCATGGACGGGTTGGACTAAAGGGTCTGTTTCAATGCTGTACATCGCTATGACTCTATGACTCTATAACTCTATGACTCTGACTCTAAAAATATGAGAGGACACATAGTCTCTGGTCGAAGTGGTGAATTCTGTGGAAATGGAAAAAATCCAAAAGATTTGTTCTGCCATTGCCAAGCGAGGATATAATCAACTGAGTGGGTGTTAATGCTGGTCTTCAGTTTGTGATTCCTCCAAAAATTAGGAGAAGTGTCTTTGAGAGTCATTTAATGTCATGGCTTAGCAGACCAGAGATCAGCAAACTCAGTCGAAGCTGGCAATGATGTTACATCGGTTCTTGTAGAACCTATGATTCTGCACATAGCACATAGTGAAGTACAACTACAATGTGTGATTTATGGTCATGCTAAAAACTAAAAAAAGGAGATATCAATTCTATACTTTAGATTATCAGTTGCCTACTAAGTAGTGCTTAGACAATGTTTCCTTTAGTTATTTTGTTTCAGTGAAAATCTTGAAATGTGGAAATATGTCATTGAATATTTTCAATTATCATTGGAAATTCAAGATTTAAAGTAATTGGTCTCTATCTGCACAACTTTTAATTGTTTTGAGAATTGCATGAGAGGGTAGACAATAGTAATGCAGTTGATGTAATTTATTTAAATTTTCAAAAGGTAATTGATAAAATGCCCCATAGAAGACTGATTATTAAGGGCAGAGAATGTGGAGTTGGGGATACGTGGATTGCCTTAAAAGCAGAAAATGAAACAAGCAAGTAGAGGACAATTATTCAAAGTGGCAGAGTGTGGAAACTGCTGTTTCATAAGAACCAAAACACAGCTGACACCAAACTGAAGAAAATAATCAACACCAATAAGGAATGCACTAAGTAGCATGTGACAAATAATAAACATGCAGCATAGGCAAACAAAATTCAACACTGATAAATGTGAGTTAGCACATGATGGTAGTGAGATATTTTAGTCTATGGAAGTTTGACATCTTCATGAGGAAGAGGAACAAAAGGATTTTGCAGTAATAATACATAAATCATTAAAATTTGCACTACAGTTTATCAAGTCCATTAAAAAAAAAGAAAAACCAAACAGTAGACTTGTATTTTGAGGAATATAATTGAAAAGTAGGGAAATTATGCAAAGCTTATATCAAAATTTGTTTATGTCATGGATGAGGTACTTTGGGCAATTCTAATCACCAAATTATTATAACGGTCCCAACACCCAGGAGAAAGTGCAGAAAGGATTTATAAGGATGAAATGTGAAAATATATTCGTATACATTAAAAAAAGATGAGATTCCCTACAGTATGGAAATAGGCCCTTCAACCCAAGCCAACCCTCCAAAGAGTAATCCACTCAGACCCATTTCCCTCTGACTAATGTGCCTAACACTCTGGGCAATTGAACATAGCCAATTCACCTGACCCACATATCTTTGGACTGTGGGAGGAAACCCACACAGACACAGGGAGAACATGCTAACTCCACACAGACAGTCACCCAAGGCTGGAATCAAACCTGAGACTCTGGTGCTGTGAGGCAGCAGTGCTAACCACTGAGCCACCGTGCCACCCCATGGTGGGTATTGTTTTGTTTTTCTTTTGAAAACAGGATGAGGAATGAACTAAAGATGGTCTTTAAGAATATGAAAGATTTTGATATAACGGATGCAGAGAGAATGCCTCCCTTATAAATATAAATCATCAATATAAGGCAGTTCCTAAGAAATCCAATACGGAATTCAGAGTCAACATCTTTATCCAATGACTGGTAAGATTGTGGAACCAAATCCTTCTGCTTATTGAATAATTTGGTCCTTCACTAACTTGCAGTGATGTTCTTGAACATAGAAACTGCTGAGTAGATGTGAACTATCTCTTTCGTGCAGCCAGAAAGTTGGAGACTTACCCTGGACAAAGGGAGATGACTGTAGTTGTTAACAGTTGATCACTGGGGTATCCCCTAAAGGGAAGATTCAGAATTGTCCTAGGCCCAGTCTTCTTCAGTTATTTCATCAATGATGTTTCTCCACATCAAGTAGGGGAATGTTTTGCTGATGATTGGACAATGTTCATCACTATTCACTACTCCTCAGTCACGAAAGCAGTCTGTGTCCATTAGTAAGACCTGAACAACATCCAGGTTTGGACTGATAAATGGCAAATGATATTCACACCATATACCTTTGCAGATATTTCCTCACCAGTCTGGGCTGTTTCAGGCAAGAGGTTCTCAAAAGTCAGTGGGGGTACTGAATCTTTTAATGAGCCTTTGAGAGCATCCTTGTATTATCTTCTCTTCCCTCATTATAAATGCTTACGTGCTAGATTTGTACATGTGGTGAGCTTATTTTGGAAATCTTGTTTCAGGAATGCAAATGATATGGCCCATCTTTCGCAAACTTATTGATAGTAAATAGTGCTTTGATATTGGCCTAAGAGAGGATCCCAGCACTGGAGAAATCACCTTGCTGTTAGATGTGCCAGGTTTTGAGGAAACATCACTGCTGACATTTCTCTAAGGATTTATGGTTAAGGATTTATCTGCTGTGCACTGTGATGTCACTGAAACGTACAGAAAAAAATACTGTTCTGTAGACCACAAACTTCGTGGTAAGTATGAGGACTTTGTCATTCTCTCATATGTTTCCTTAAATGTGTCAATTGTAGATCAGGTACCAGGAAATCCTCAACAGCAGAAGAGAGTGTCATTCTACCATATTCCAGGCAGACACAAGATAAACAGATGTTTCTGTAGCTAGAGGTACAAACGCATAAATTTGCTTCACCAAGTAGGTAGCGTCATTGCGTGAACTAAAGGCTGGGCTCCATGTCACATTGATGAGTATTGGTATGGGGTGGTAGCTGATGTGACTTGATATGCTAATAATCTGCCATGGTCACATGGTGATACATGAGTTAGCTCCTCTAGCATAAGAATGAGATACAGGTCACATTGTACTGCAGCATTCAATTAACTTTTATTTTAGCATCTAATATCTACATATGTATATTATAGTCTCAAGCATTGGTGTGCCTCAGCTCAAGCTAAGCAATTCGAATGTATTGCAGTACCCCTATCACAGCATATCATGCTGCAAGAGGATAGAGCTCAGCAAGATGGAAACTGAGAGCTTTGTAACTATTAAGTCACACACCACAATATAGTTATAATATCATGAGCATGTCACTAAAAGGTATATCACATATCTGGTGCAAGGTGTAACAGACCAGGGGCAGGAACGTTGGTGACATTTTAGCAGCTATGGCTAATTAATAAGCTGCCACCAGAATGGACTTTCAATTGAAGAGAATGGCCAGCCTCCCAGACATACCAGGACAACCAGAGGGTCATCGGTTGCACTGGCCAAGGTGGCCTTTGCTAAAGCTGCAGAAATAAAAGGAACCTTCAAACCGAGGTAAACATTTTTTATGTATGGCTTTGGGGCCAGGACAATAGTTAGGTCTCAGCAATCAGAGATGCAGTATTCAGCAGCAGCAAAATAGTCTACTGGGGTAGTTATTGCTGCTTTAAGTTTCTCTGTGCCCTGGAGTGGACATAAAGGACCAGGCTGTCTATTAAGCAGACTGGAAAGTTGCCAGAGTTAATTTGGTAGGCTCCACATGTGAGGAAGTACTGGCATCATCAAAAATGGACACTTATTTGGTGTAATTGGCCTCCTGGCAGACATCCACAGGAAGGGGTTTACTGCCACTGAAAACACCTCATATTGCTGGAAAAACATGGAGCTCCCTCATGACGCTTTGCGTCACCAGTCCACGAAGCCTCCCGTCTCCTGATTTTCCACCAAGGACTCATAAAATCCAGCTCAGAATTCCTGAGGTGATTGCTTGACCTAGAAGCCTAATGTTGATGGGTGGTCAATGAGAAAGTGAAGGTTAAACTTAACCCAGCTGCTGTTATTCTGCTGCTGTAACTTCACAGGAACTACCTTCCAGATCGGCCTCAGCAGTCAGCCTTGTAGCCACTAAACACCTTCAGATGACAAACATGAGCATCTTCATCTCAAAAGATAAACAAGAGATCTCTACTGGAGGAGCTTTGGACCCGCTATCTCAGGAAGGATGTACTGGTCCTGGAGTGTATTCAGAGGAGATTCACAAAAATAGTCCCAGGAATGAACTGCTTAACATATGAGGAATGTTTGAGGGCTCTGGGTCTATACTCAATGGAGTTCAGGAGGCTGAGGGGGATCTAATTGAAACTTACAGAATACTGAATGGTCTGGACAGAGTGGATGTTCTCATTGTTTGGAGAGACTAGGACCCAAGGGCACAGCCTTAGAGTAAAGGAAAGACCCTTTTGAACAGAGATAAGGAGAAAGGTTTTTGGCCAGAAAGTGGTGAACCTGTGGAATTCACTGCCACAGAAGGCTGTGGAGGTCAGGTCATTGAGTATATATAAGGCGGAGATCAAAAGGTTCTTGATTGTTAAGGTGATCAAGGTTTACAGGGAGAAAGTGGCAGAATGGGGTTGAGAAACTTATCAGCCATAACTGAATGGTGGAGCAGACCCGATGAACTGAATGGCCTAATTTCTGCTCCTATGCCTTATGGTCTCATGAGGATTGTGTATCTTATGCTGCACATAAGTTCCAAGACAGTGCAGTTTCAGAGCTGAAGGTTTATTACCTCCTTCAACTGCAGCTCTTCCATCACCCTTGAGTTATATTTCATACACACCTCTGCAACAGATGGGACTTGAACCCAGGCCTGCTGTTCCAGAAGTAAGGACTTTACCACAAGACAAAAGTGAGGACTGCAGATTCTGGAGATTAGAGTCAAAAGTGTGGTGCTGGAAAAGCACAGCAGGTCAGGCAGCATCCGAGGAACAGGAGAATCGACATTTCGGGCAAATTCATTCTGGGCTAGTGAAGGGCTTTTGCCTGCTCCTCGGATGCTGCCTGACCTGCTGTGCTTTTCCAGCATCACACTCTCGACTCTTTACCACAAAAGCCCTTCCATCTCATTTAAAGGGCCTGTGAGAGATAAAAGACTATTATTGATATAGGAAATGTATGTACATTTTATATGGTGGATATTGTGACACTTTGTTTAGTGGTTACATCTATTCAGTAGGAGTGAATGATATGTGGCAACTGAAACAGGACACAACCAACTGGAGACCCCTAAATCTATCCCACTATGAATGAGAATTTCGGATGAACCTTTGCCCATAGAATCAGGTTTTGTACCAAATTGTGCAGAAAGAGGTTTTGTAGAAGTATGAAGCTGATAGGACTATTTCATTTATTGTGTATTTACAGCAATTTCTGTTTAGAATTCAAAATTGAGTTCACCTTGCTTGTCACCTCTGTGCAATCTTTATTCAGCATGTTGTGGGTAATGTTTACTATTTTATATTAAGTCACAGTTTTATTTACAAGCTTTTGATGATCATGGAAGTTGTAATTAGCATGACCAAAATTAGACATCAGCTTGAAATTACTGGGGAGCAATACTTTTTTTTCCAATATGGCAACAATATGATACAAGAGAAATCCAAGTGTGTAATATTTTCTTATTAACTGCATAATATAGAACATCCATTAGTACTCCACACTTAAACCATTTTCTTAAGTTTCAGTGGTAAATTTGTATTTGATTAAATATCCTGTAGGAATATAAAATGTATGTATCATGAATACAATGCTTCACGGCACGGTGGCACAGTGGCACAGTGGTTAGCACTGCTGCCTCACAGCGCCTGAGACCCGGGTTCAATTCCCGCCTCAGGCGACTGACTGTGTGGAGTTTGCACATTCTCCCTGTGTCTGCGTGGGTTTCCTCCGGGTGCTCCAGTTTCTTCCCACAGTCCAAAGATGTGCAGGTCAGGTGAATTGGCCATGCTAAAATGCCCATAGTGTTAGGTAAGGGGTAAATGTAGGGGTATGGGTGGGTTGCGCTTTGGCGGGTCGGTGTGGACATGTTGGGCCGAAGGGCCTGTTTCCACACTGTAATGTCATCTATGTAATCTAATCTAATCATGAGAAGCAGAATAATGGCAAATTGTAAGACATACCTGAACCACTTCCCACTCCCAGGACATTAAGACTGGAGCCTCCTTTTTTCCCAATGCTGTAAGAGAAGAAAGGTTTTAATATGAAATGTCATGAAGCAACTCAAAGGCATTTGTAACATCACTAATTTAGAACTATCTAAAACTTTACATGCAGAAGTTTGGAATTTAATTTCATTTTATTTGCAAAATACATTTCATTTTAATTTTATCTGCAAATCAGCCATTATGAAAAAAAGAATGACTTCAATAAAGAATATAAAGGCCTAGATTTGCAGTAGTAATGAAGGTAAACCTCCTTGCAGTTAAATGCAGAATCATGAGTTTCAATGCTTGACCAAAGGCTGGCTGCTGAGTCACCTCTAGAATTGATTAGAAATGATTGAGCAAGATCTTTCAGAAGACAATGTTTGCTACCCTATCATCTGAGGTAACAGTTGGTAATCCATAAACCCTCTCTATTCCACCCCCGCACCCCCCACTCCCCCAATTAAATCATATGAACCCTGGAACTATTTACTGCTCTGAGGAGTGTTGATTGGCTGGAGACAGAACAGCCACCCTCAGGTGGGTAGAGGTGCCACCTCAGCATAGTGGCAGCAGGAACCAGAGTTGGGACTAATTATAAAAAATCCACTGACTGTACGTCCTGGAGCCTATAGAAAACTAAGGTAGAAGGATTCTCATTGCTGGGAAGGAGGTAGAGCCCAGGTGGAGGACCAAGTGTAGACTGTTGCTTCAGGAGTTGGATAAACTCATGAGCCAAGGAGCAGGATGACATGCCAACTGGCATGTGCAGTGCAGCAGAAGCAGGCTAAGTGGAGGATGCATGCGTAGTTATCTGTAAACTCGAAGTTCTAGTCAGTGCTGTTCAATAAATTTGAATGAACTTTTCAAGTGAACTAAATCTATGCTATGTAATCTGTTAGTTTACCAAAAAACACAAGGAAACACAATGGGAAAGGGAAGGGCCAGGATGGGAGGGAGTTCACTGGGGCAGGCAGACCGTGGGAATGAGAGGGGTGCCCGATGTGAAGAGGGAACCCTTGGGAGTGATGGTCCCTTCATTCCATCCATAGATAGTCAACTTAATAATGTACAAATAATCAATATCCTGAACCCTTCACTGTCTTCCAGACATAATCTGTCATTCAGGTGGGTGTAGACCAAGTCATTAGACTCAATGGTTTGGAGAATGGATCCTGACAGAAAAGGGGACTGCACGTGCTGTGTAATCTAAATTAAACAATGGACAGATGTTGTGACCATATGTGGTAACTGGCAATGTTCATGTGATAACCAAGTTACCCTTTGTGTTTAAAGAAACTGCTTTCCAAGAGTCAATCAGTCCGATCAGAAAGATGTATTAATAACTCCAAGATCCCACAGCTCCCTTTTTTCTCTCTAGGCATTGTGCAAGCTCTGCCTAATCTGACCAGTCAAAAAGCACACAGTGTCTTTAATGTAAATCAAGTGATCCATGAGAGGAAAATTGAGTCCTGCAGCAGCGCGTCTTACCTTGGTGCAGCTAAGTGTCTGGCAGAGCAGACTGGAGGCTTGGAGCAGAGTGGGACTGCTTTTGAACTGGAGCCTGGCATGGGTGGTCAGACCACATACTCACTGAGCTGCTGCAATGTAATATCGATTTGAAATTCTTTACTGGACTGTAATATCAATCCTTTAACCATGGTATAACTATCTTACTTCTAATTTATTTCTAGACACTAAGTAATGCTACTATTTTCCTTTTATTGCTCTTTTGTATCCAAAATTTGTACTTATGTACGTGTACTTAAGATAGTGCTGTTAGAGGCAGCCATTGTAAAAACTTTTCACTGTATTGGAGTACACGTGACAATAAAGGATATTCCATTCAATTCTAATTGTGCTGGGGAAACAATAGGAGGTTTATTGCATTGTTGCAAGTATTTATAGATGACATGGATCTCATCCACTGAGCAAAAGCGATTGTTAGGAGCACACTAGACTCAGATCTGTCACCTACTAACTTGTAATTTACTCTGCCCAAGACCATGCAACATTATCACAGTGAGTGGTGCTTACTGCAGTCAATCATGTGTTAATCACTTCAGAAACTTTCAGACCTATACACATGACTGGATACAATAAATACTACTTATTTTTCTTTTGAAACATAAAAGAAAATCTGTCTGTGTGCCTTTTACAATCACAAGACTTAAACAGTTAAACACTCACTGAATTGGTGTTATGTTAAACAATAACACATTGCCGTCAATCGAGAGGTGGATGGAGAGTGGAACTATTCTAGTCTCTTCTCCTGGGTACAACAATAAAGTAATTCTTGAGTGAACATCCCTCCTTTTGTCTTTGCTCTTGTGCTGCCAGTTTCTAGTCTTTATCTTGTTCCTCTTCCTTCAGCCACAACATCAGAGCAGTCATCAAATTCAATGATGTTTTGGTAATATTTTTCCAGGTGGTCCTGATCAAAATCCCAGTATTGACACAGCCAAATATCTTTACTTTCAGCAATACTAGGCAACACAAAACTATTTAAGCAGCATCCTGATGGTGTTAGTTGGTGTACAATTAATGCTCTATATACTAAAGCTTTTAGAAGTTGTACTTTGAGGTCAAATTCTGCTTGATAGAGAAAACCTCTGAATGCTCTGCTAGGTTTAAGTGCATTATATAAATTTGAGTAGTAGTTGTTATATGAATGCTGCAGTCTGTAGGTACTGTGTTTTGACAAGATGCTAAAACCAAGGAATGACTTGCCCTCTCACAAAATGCAATTGTCTAAATAAAAGCAACAGTTTATACTGTGTTTTGGACAATATTGAGCTCTCAAACATTATCAAAATCAAGGTTGAGTATAAATTGGTCAGCATTGCGGACCTATAGCTCTGCTCAGCAAAGATTAAGAGAACCATTGGGATTGCAAACAGTCAGCACATTTAAGCAATGATCCCAATAAACCCACAATTGAAGAAAGAGTGAGGGTTTGTTACTAGCTCAATGGGCACCATTGCAGATCAATTGTAGGGAAGTTAAGGAAGTAGTCTCCTTAATTTACCACAGTAGGAACAGGAATTAGATCTTTGATGTTGACATTATTCTGTACTATGCCAGCCAATTTACCAAACTGACTCCCATTAGATGTCACTTTTTTGGTCATCCCAGGCAATAACTTAGATGGCTATCAATAAAAGACAACTTGAGTAGTTCTGTACTACCAAATAAAAAACAATATTAGAAAAAGAAACATCACGCTATATAGCCTACAAAAGCAGGACATTCTTGCACCCAGTTCCACACACAATGTTGTGTTCTGTGCAAAAGTCAAAAACCTTGAGTGTTTCTCATGCCACTTACTCTACTGTTTTTAGGGCATGTCAAAGTAGGATGTTCAAGGATCAAACTTTGAAAGCCAGCAGGTTCTGACCAACTGCATCATAATAGCTGCAAAAATCCACTGTCAACTCAACAGTGATCCTAATCATGAGTTCAATGACATGCAAACAAATAGTTACACAAGAAATGTAACTCAAGTTGTACACAACGTTCTGTCAGTTTGGTTAAGAGGAGAAAAAGCCGATAAATGTCAAAGAATGAAATACCAAAGTTGAAGACAGAAAGTGGTACATGTCAGAGAGTCATAGGAACTTAAAGATTTTATATTTACTTTTATTTTAAAATTATGTAATTACAGACTTTCAATTAATTGATTTAAACCTTACAAAAGGTTAAAACAAAATGATAGCTGGATATCAATTGTCTGATGAGACAATCAATTTCTCACATTTTCCTCAACAGGCATTTTTCCACATTAGTATTTCTGTGTTAATTGTAATAAGGTTTGCTCATTGGAATATGAATTCCCTGACTGGGGCAGTTAGTCTGGTCCAATCTGGAAGCTTTGGCCAGCATAGAATAAGAGTGAGTGTCAAGGATACTGAGACTCTGGTACCTGACTCTGAATGAGGCAATATTAAAGTCAAGGACTTTTCATGTGTAAATAACGGGTGATTTGTTGACAGGACATTGGCCTCTGTGATGCTTTTTCACTTTCTGCTCCTGTTTTCTTCAGACTTTTACTGAGGAAAAGCACTGAAGCTTGAGCAACAAATAATTTGGTCTTTACAGGCGTTGATTGCATGAGATCTATGAAAAAATAATAACAGAACAATTATGCCTTAAATGGTAGCAATTTAGATGAGTGTAGGGGGATGGGGGCATTATACTTGAGCCAATACACTTAAGAGATGTTAAATTTACAGAAGACTTGAATAGGCCATGGTTTTAGTATCACATTAAATTTTCTTCATTTCAAATCAAAAAAGACCAAATACTTCAAAACATACGCTAAAGCTTTCAAGCACCTTTGTGTTGGTTGGGAATGTGTCTTTTTCAAACATTTTCTGTCTCTCTCTCAGCCATGTTTCTGTATTAGCCATGATATCTCAGTCTCAAGCTCCTATCAATGCCCTGCCTTACCTGCCGGGCTTCTCGCATTGAAATAAATGCAGTTTAATTCATCAGTCTTACTTTGGTTTCTATCATGCTCTTGTTTGGCTTGTCTATCTAATTTGCTCCCTTTAACCACTGTACCAGCATCAGCCTTCTCTCTGTTGTCACCACTGCTTTGGAAAGTCCTCTCCTCCTCCTAGTTTAAAGCCTCCCAAGTAGCACAAGCAAATTTCCCCACCAGGATATTGTCCCTCTCGAGTTCAGATGCAACCCTGTCTAATTTCCTATATTCTCTCTGTAGAAACTCAACTGTGTGGAATTTGCACGTTCTCCCCGTGTCTGCGTGGGTTTCCTCTGGGTGCTCCGGTTTCCTCCCACAGTCACAAAGATGTGCAGGTCAGGTGAATTGGCCATGCTAAATTGCCCATAGTGTTAGGTAAGGAGTAAATGTAGGGGTATTGGTGGGTTGCGGGTCGGTGTGGACTTGTTGGGCCTTAGGGCCTGTTTCCACACTGTAATGTAATGTAATGTAATCTAATCTCTTCCTCCACTTTTGTCGTTTTCCCCAATGTGTACACCAAACTCTGCTCACTCTCCCCTTCAAGAATTTGCTGCAGCCATTCAGAGACATCCTTTAGCTGGCACCAGCCCCCAATTCCGACCCTCCCCCTCCGTGTCCACCTCTGGGGCAGACAGACTGGACACCAACAGTAAGACTGCTGCTGTCTTTGGGTGATGAGTCTCTAAATACCACACACACACACACACACGTTTTTACTGCAACATTTTGTCAAGTTCCACCTTTGTCCTGTACAGGACAATGTTGGAGAGATTATCTGGGGAAGCAGAGTTTCGGGTAAAACCCTGTGTAGAAATCCAGGGAAAGTGTGGGAGAGACTGAGAGAGAGTGAGTGGGCCGTCAGTCATTTGGAGACATTGCATGGGCTCCCATCGATGTCCAGGACTGTTCTCAGCAGCATTTCAGTAAACCAAGTTCGTTTTTAATCATTGTAAACAAAAGGCGCGATCAGTGTTGAAACACCTCTTTGATGTAATGTTCCTATTGGGACTTTGAGATCTTCAGATAACTGATATTCGGATAATTGAGGTGATGTCATGCTCACAGCCACAGAAATGACTATTTTAATGGAGTTTGGAATTTTCATTTTGCTCAATGAATTAAAAATAATCATAATTTGATGCAGTGTACATGTGTAATTGTATTAATTAAATACAAGGCAGACATTTTGTTGATGTAAAATTTATACTAATGTTCTCCTCAATTGTTCTTCTTTCACAAGTTTTAACAGGAGTGAAGTATTAGGTATGCATAAAATATTAGCTAATAGCACACTGATGCAATCGTTTAACTTAGTAGGGATTTCTCATGCAACATATATGTTAAAAGATCTAAATATTAATGATCTTAGAAAGGGTGAAGTGAACCTAATAATTGAATACTTCCCTCTTCACTACCTGCAGCTGCAACCCTTGAAGGTCCACATTCTTACTGACAATGATAATGCCAAGGTTTCTTTTTCTGCTACCTGATTTAGGGAGAAGCAACCTTGTAGCGTGGAACCATCAGATGTTTTTGGCTCAGTACAACAGCTTTTTTTCCCAGAATTTGGTGTGGACTGCATTTTGGAGAAGAAATGCATGAGCTCTTCATGTTGAGTTTTTTATCTTGATTTGATTTCTTATTGTCACATGTACCAAGATATTGTGAAAAATTATTGTTTTACATGCTATCCAGACAAATCATACCTCACATGTACACAACATAATACATCAGAATACAGAATATAGTGTTACAGCTACAGACAAGGTGCAGAAGAAATGTCTGTAAAAAAGGCATTGTAACCTGAATTTATAATTTGATATACGAAATCTATGAACTCAAACAAGAATGTTACTATTACAACCAATGCGTAAATTAAAGAAAAATAAATGTACATATCAGTTTTGAATAATAGCTCAATTTTTTTTTGATTGTTCAGTTTTTAAGAGAAAGTTAAACATGGTTTACCTGGCTATTACATCTGGAAGGTTCTCGTCAATGAACTTTTGCATGCACTCATGTTCAGTGGAGCGTTCCAAGAAGAGTTTAAATGACTTATAATATTGATTAAAGTCTAAGCTGAGGGGTTTCATAGATGACTCCATCTTTGAATTTGATAGTTACAGAAAGTTGACTGTGGATTGGCGATCTGTGCAGAAACAGGAGATGGACATTGCCTGGATTTGACTGGACTTTAACCAAACAACATTTAAATATTTCAAATATTAACTCCCAAATATGCTCTGGTCGATTAACTTCCTCAATCTTGGCCTCCTGCCTTTGCCTTCATGAAAACAAATTGTACACTCTTTCCACTAAATTCACTGAACTCTTGTACACCATAAATTTCCCTGAATGTCAACTCTCCAAACTATATTCAAGCCATCCCTTTGAACATAACTTTTAACTGCTTTGATACTCCTGCATATCAGTCACAGCTAAGGCCACGTCTGGCAATTCTTTTGTCCACCATATTCCTATTCCATATCCTAACTCTACTACCTTCTGTTTCAACCATGAGCAAGAAATATCTCCCAATTTCCCACCATTTCTACAACATAACTCAAAATTTCCTATCTTCTAATTTCAATTCTGCGGAAGAGTCACACTGGATTTAAAATATTTTCTCTGGTTATCTTTCCTCTGAGTTTTTCTAGCATTCTTTTTGTTTGTTTCAGATTTCTGGCATTTACAGTTTTTTTTTTACCCTTTTTGAGGATTTGCCATTCTGCTTGAAGAAATTTTCCTGAATCAATTTCAGTTGTCCTCTTATTTCATTGACAAAACCCAATAAATTAATTTTGGAATTTCTTGTAGCAAATAGGGAAAATTAGAATCCTTTATTGTTATTCTTCAGATATTCATGACAATATGCTTTATTCATGCTTTGAAGAATCTGATGGTACCCTTTTCATTGTTTATTCATGAGGTATGGGCATTTCTATCTAGGCCAGAATGTATGCCTATCCTGAGGTGGCCTTGAGAAGGTGGTGAAGAGGTGGTTCTTGAACTGCTGCAGTCCATTTTATGTAGGTATACCCAAAATGTTATTAGCTATTGAAATCCAGCATTTTGACCCAGAGAAACTGAATGAATATTGATATATTTCCAATTCTAGATGGTGAGTGTCTTGAAGGGGTACTGGCAAGTGGTAGTGTTCCCATGTATCTGATGCCCTTGTCCTTTTAGGTGGTAATGGTCATGGGTTTGCTGCCGAAAAAGCATTAGTGCATTTTTGGAGTGCATTTATAAATAGTACATCCTGCTGCTACTAAGCCTAAGTCATAGAGGAAATGACTGTTTGTAGATTTGGCGTCAAAGCTCAATGGACATTGTAAAGGCTACAGCATACTGGTACATAGAACATTACAATGCAGTACAGCCTCTTTGGCTCTTGATGCTGTGCCAACCTGCAAAAACAATCTAAAACCCTTCTAACCTACACTATTCTATTATCATCCATATGTTTATCCAATGACCATTGAAATGCCCTCAAAGTTGGTGAGTCTACTACTGTTGCAGGCAGGGCATTCCACACCCTTACTGATCTCTGAGTAAAGACCTCCTCTCCCTACCAGGCAACATTCTGGTAAATCTCCTCTACACCCTTTCCAAAGCTTCCACATCCTTCCTATAATGCAGCGACCAGAGAATATGCAATACTCCCAAGTGCGGCCGAACCAGAGTTTTGTACAGTTGCAACATGACCTCATGGCTTCAAATGCAATCTCTCTAACAATAAAAGCTAACACACCATCAGCCTTCTTAACAACCCTATCAACCTGGGTGGCAACTTTCAGGGATCTATGTACTTGGACACCAAGATCTCTCTACTCGTCCACACTACTAAGAATCTTACCATGAGCTCAGTACTCTGTATTCCTGTTAGTCCTCCAAAAGTGAAACACCTCACATTTTTCTGCATTAAACTAAATTTGCCACCTCTTAGCCTAGCTCTGCAGCTTGTCTATGTTTCTGTGTAACCTACGACATCCTTTGGCACTTTCTACAACTCCACCAACCTGAGTGTCATCCGCAAATTTACTAACCCATCCTTCTATGCCCTCTTCCAGGTCCTTTATAAAATTGACAATCGGCACTGGCCCCAAAACAGATCCTTACAGTACGCCACTAACAACTAAACTCCAGGATGAACACTTCCCATCAACCACCACCCTCTGTCTTCTTTCAGCTCGCCAATTTCTGATCCAAACTGCTAAATCACCCTCAATCCCATGCCTCTGTATTTTCTGTAATAGCCTACCATGGGGAACCTTATCAAATGCTTTACTGAAATCCATATACACCACTGCTTTACCGTCATCCACCTGTTAACTGATATGGTTAATTGATATGTTAATTGGTAATTGATATCAGATGAGGTTTCTCAATTTGTTATGGCTTCAGATAGGGGACCCAAACAGCTAAGTGTTTATTGATGATGAGTGGTTGACTTCAGTTGTTTGATATCCAAACTTCTGTTGATATCCTGGAAAACTTTAAAAATAAAGTTATGACCTTTATCAGATTCTCCTTCAAATGGTAGATCTCAGCAAATGAAAAAAAACAGAGATATTTTATCATGAGCTACCTGAATTTCAATTATACTCAAAGAGAGGGTGGCACAGTAGTTAGCACTGCTGCCTCACAGCACCAGTATCCCAGGTTCAATTCTAGCCTTTGGCAACTGTCTGTGTGGTGTTGGCACATTCTGCGTGGGTTTTCTCTGGGTGTTCCGGTTTCCTTCCACAATCCAAAGATGTGCAGGTCAGGTGAATTGGCCATGCTAAATTTCCCGCAGTGTTAGGGAATTGGGTCTGGGTGGCTTACTCTTCAGAGGGTCGGTGTGGACTGGTTGGGCCGAAGGCCTGTTTCCACACTGTAGGTAATCTAATTGAATAACATTTGGTGTGGGGTTATCACATTTATAATTGTAAAGACATACTGATGTCCTTGTTTATTTTCACCAATGGTCCTAAACTGTTCAAAAACTGTTGCAGCTATTAGAGATGTTGGTTTGATTTCATATTGATGATTTCTGAAAAGTTAACAGATAATAGGATTGTGTAATTTAATTATATGTGTATAATGTATGATAGATATCAGTCTTCAGCCAATTCAATTCACTCCAGATGATATCAAGGAGCAGTTAGATGGACTGGATTGTGCAAAGGCTATGGGCCCTGACAACCTTCCGGTAATTGATATGAGCCAGACATCAGGTGAGGTTCCTCAATTTGTTATAGTTTCAGGTAATCTACCACAAATTGTTAAATTCCCAGATTGGGAGGGATGAACTTGCTCCCATTCTTTAGTCGGGGCTTCAATGCAAATTCAGAGTCTTGGACATGGTCACCAAGCTGCTTAAAGCATTCAGGATCTTCTCCTTGTAAGGGATCAGAAGCTGAATGTCAGGCAGCCTGCCACCTGACTTGACACTTGCTACACTATTATGGACTGTCGTCCTGTTGAAATGAGATAGACAGATAGGTATTAAGGAAAATCAAAGCAGGTGGCACAGCTATTATTTTTGGTGCAGGTAAATTTCTACAGTGCACCTTGTAGATAGTGCTTCTGCTGAATGTCAGTGGTGGAGGGAACGAATGCTTGTGGATGTTGTGCCAGTCAAGTTAGCTTCTTTGTCCTAGATGGTGTTAAGTTTCTTGAATGTTGTTGGAATTGCACCCATCCAGGTAACTGGGGAGTACCGTCACATTCCTTACTTGTGCCTTGTGAATGGTAGACAGGCTTTGTGAAGTCAGAAGGGGAGTTATTTATCACAGCATTCCTAGCTTCTGACCTGATCTTGTAGTCACTGGTGTTTATGTGGCAAGTCCAGTTGAGTTTCTGGTCAATGGTAAGCCTCAAGACCATTCATAGTGGGGATTCAGTGATGGGAACAACATTGAATGTCAAGCGGCAGTGGTTAGAGATGGTCATTGCCTGGCATTTGTATGGTATGAATGTTACTTGCCACTTGTCAACCCAAACCTGGATATCGTCCAGATCTTGTTGTATTTAAACATGGACTACTCATGGGAGTGCTGAACATCGTACAATCATCGGCGAACATCCTCACTTCTGACTTTATGATGAAGGGAAGGTCATTGGTGATGCAGCTGAAGATGGTTTACTACCTTCCAACATTGCTGTACCTTCCCTCAGGCTGCATTGACCCAGATAGTAACCTCGGATCAGACTGACATGGCCTGGTGCTGTGGTCTCCACAGCCAGTCCTGAGGAAAGAGGATATTCTTCCTCCACAACACCTCATCCAACAAGACCTCATCCCAGTGCACAAAGTGGGGCACCATTTTTCTCTTCTCTGCCATGTCTGGAGTATAAGTTAGGAACCATGCATGGCAGCCCCAGATTTACAGTGCTTGTCTGTGTGCAAAATGACCTTTCGGAGATGGCACAGATACTGGTCTATTCCAACAGTGTGGAGCTATTGCTTATTTGCTGCGTGCTAAAACAGGACTAGAATCAAATGACAGGGTACATAAGGGTGGGGTAGATTGTTAACAAGGCAGGTTTGGTAAGATGCAGTAAGTAAACACACTGAGCCTTGGATAGATAAACATGCCATGAAACAGAATGAAACTAACACAAAGCCAATAAAATATGTAATTCAGCCCTCACACACAGATAGTGCCCCAGATGAGTGTACAGTCAGCTAGCAGCATGATTTGTTATTGGATGCATCCTCCAATCAGGGAAGTGAGAAAACTACATGAGGTTAACACGCTCTCTAGCTCAACAAGTCCTCATGCTGGTAAATCACAAGCCTCCCCACCTTAAAAGAGCTACAGACCAATGTTTAGCCCTTAAAGTTTAAAAAGAAGAAACAAAAACCAAAAGCCTTATATTGTTTTCTGTCATGTTGCTTTTGGACATGCTATAATTCACATATCAACTCACAATGATCGCTAAATAGTCACACTACTGTTTTAATAGCCCATATTTGAATAATGTGAAAGTGAGTACGGCAGATGCTGGAGTCAAGATTAGAATGGTGCTGGAAAAGCACAGCAGGTCAGGCACCATCCGAGGAGCAGGAAAATCAATGTTTTGGGAAAAAGCCCTTAATCAGGAATGAGGCTGGGAGCCTTGGGAGTGGAGAGATAAATGGGCAGGGGGTGAGGCTTGGAGAAAGGTAGCTGAGATTGCAATGGGTGGATGGAGGCGAGGGTAAAAGTGATAGGTCGGAGGAGAGGATCGAGCGAATAGGTGGGATGGAAGATTGACAGGTGGGGCAGGTCATGAGGACGGTGCTGAGTTGGAAAGTTACCCAGGCCATTGTTCTGAACTTTTTATTTCTGTACTTTCTCATGTACATGTGACAATAAAGCTAATTCAGTTCAATTCAGTTCAATTCATTATTATGATGATCAAGTTGGAGTTGCAGTTTTAAAGATGAAGTTTCCATTCAGATGAATTTGAAATGTGAGTGCTCAAGGTTTGGAAACTAATTATGATGTTCTGGCTTCTGGACCACACCAAAGTAATCATGTTTAGTGAGTCAGGTGATCAGGGTTTTTAAATAAAGTATCATGGCATCATGTGTAGGTTTGCACATTGCAATAGCTATGATAGGCACGACATCCTGCACACAAAATTGTTGCCATCTAATTCCTACCAAAAACAAAACTTCAGAAGCACAATCAAGTCACTTTATATGACAAAAGATCTAGCAAGGAGCATTTTATTTTAAAATGTCTTTATGGTGTTACCTATTCTTTACATAGGCATGCCGAGGGAATAAAATCATTATATGGTTTCCATTACTCTTCTTTTTAGAGTTAAATACTGTTACAAATACAAAGGTTACAGGATTGTTATGTTTTTGGACTTGCTCTTTAAATAATAGTAAAATGGAGGATTTGAAGGGGTCAATTCCAAATTCTGCCCAACAACAGATTTGGGAAACTTGCTTGTTTAAGGTTGAACTTGGAGGGGACAAGTTCTCTTACTGGATAGAAGGTGCAAGATATTCAGACTCATAATTGATGACCAGAGTAGCTCTGCTGAAGGTAGATCAACATTTAGTCGCAAGGTCTGACAAATATTATTAGGAATGTCAGATTTTGTAAATGGTTGTACTTTATACTCTCAATGTAATTTCAAGATAGAATAATATTAGGTTTCTAGGTGATAGTTAATTAGCATTTCTATCTAAATACAGGGCCCATATACCTCATGCTGCCACGGACATGGGCTTTGAGACAGAAGAAAAAAATCTTCAGATGATGTCATAATAGTATCACATTTTTCTAAGATGTGAACCTAAGAGAAATACAGCATCAGAGGTGAGGAGGTTTAGATTAGATTCCCTACAGTGTGGAAACAGGCCCTTCAGCCCAACAAGCCCACACCGACCCTCCAAAGAGTAACCGCCCATTTCCCACTAACACTATGGACAGTTTAGCATGGCCAATTCACCTGACCTGCACATCTTTGGACTGTGGGAGGAAACAGGAGCACCCAGAGGAAACTCACACAGACACAGGGAGGATGTGCAAACTCCACACAGTCACCTGAGGCTGGAATCGAACATGGGACCATAGTGCTGTGAGGCAGCAGTGCTAACCACTGCACCACCGTGCCACTCCCTGCTAAAGGATTTGAAAATTGACAAAATCTCCAGGTCTGGATGGATTGTGATTGACCAAAATTGATGGTGCAGTGGACAGTGAAGAAGGTTACCTCAGAATACAATGGGACCCCAAGACCTTACCATTAAGTGTATGAGTCCTGCCCTGATTTGCCTTTCCGGAACGCAGCACACCAAGTTTATCTAAATCAAATTCCATCTGTTACTCCTTGGCCTTTGACCAGATGGGCCAATGGACTGAGGAGTAACAGATGGAATTTAATCTGGACAAATGTGAGGTGCTACATTTTGGAAAGGCAAATCAGGGCAGGATCCATACACTTAATGGTAAAGTCCTGGGGTGAGTTGCTAAAAGTGAAGTCCCAGGTAGAAAGGATAGTGAAGGAGCTGTTTAATATGCTTGCCTTTATTAGTCAGAGCATTGAGTATAAGAAGAGAAAGTGAGGTCTGCAGATGCTGGAGATCAGAGCTGAAAATGTGTTGCTGGAACAGCGCAGCAGGTCAGGCAGCATCCAGGGAACAGGAGAATCGACGTTTCGGGCATAAGCCCTTCTTCAGGAATGAGGAAAGTTTGTCCAGCAGGCTAAGATAAAAGGTAGGGAGGAGGGACTTGGGGAGGGGGGTTGGAAATGCGATAGGTGGAAAGAGGTCAAGGTGAGGGTGATAGGTCAG